>NC_079148.1:136397724-136697724 GCF_945859685.1 Eupeodes corollae | reverse complement strand
TTTTATTGAGCTTTTGTAAACAGAGATCTTCAAGTAGAGTTTGTTTGCAAGCCTTATACGATTTACGAACAATAAATTTATATTGTCTTGAAGAAAAAGTTAAATATTATTCTCATTGTCTCACCTTGCTCTCTTTTTATTACCTTTATTTAAAATTTACATTTATTCGTATAAATATCAGAAGCCGATGTTGAAAATATCACAGATCAGCGTTTAACTTCAATCAGCAACAGTTATCCAATCAATCAACCCCAAATTTTATACAAAAATGGCTGCTTTCAAGAAATCCACCATCCTTGTTGTTATGTTCCTTGCCTGCATTATGTTCATGGCAACAGGAACCGAAGCCCGTAGAGTCCGAGTACCACCTTGTGACGAGGTTTGTGGTCGTATTCCTCGTGAAAGGGATGCATGTTGCAGAGCTCATGGAAACGCTTATGCTGCCAGTTGCAGTCGTGGACGGATGGTGTGTGAAAGTGGATAGAAATGAAATTCACAGAAAGTACCCCCATAATTGGAAAAACCTGAAAACTTTTGTCTAAATTAATACTAAATTAAAAATAAATAATATTTTTTATTCGAATTTTATTCAAAATTTGTATTTTTAAATTTGTTTGATCCTGAAGTTTTGAATTTAATTTTTGGAGTGGGCAAAACTCAATTTTTGTCTGATTTCTACATAGTGCTTGACTAGTTCGTGTAACTTCCAAGAGAATAGTTACTGGTTCTAGAAGTCCAATTATTGCGTGAGGTAAGTAAGCTCAAAAGTTTTGTGGCAAATCAGATTATAACCCTCTATAATGCTAACGAGACAAAAAGTCATGAACTGTCAAATTCCGCATTGGCTTCAATTTCGATGAGTTTAAAAAAAGTTGTTGTCTAAATAAATAAATTGGGTGGCGTAACTGTCCGTTTGAGAACTAAGGCCTAGTGACTGACAACTCTCAACCATTCCTGTGTGCGAGTATTGTTGTCAGGAATGGAGGGGACCTACAGGTTTAGGCCGAATCCGAACGGCAAATTTGAGAAAGCACTTTTCATGATAAGAATTACTCTTGGAGAATTGGTCAATTCCTCGCAAGAGGCAGTACCCGTGAAACAAGCTTTAGATGGTATAGGCAGGGATCGAACCCAAGACCTCTTGCATGACAGTCCAACGCACTAACCATCATGCCACTGGTACTAAAGAATCATACTGAATTTGAAAACAGAAAAATAGGGATACAAATTTAGCTTTCCCAGATAACAACAATAAACTGCGGCTAAAAGAAAGTCTCATTGGGTCTTGTTTCCGTTAACAGAATTTGGTTGTTTTTGTATGAAAATAAGAGCAAATAAATCACTTGTACTTAGCGACTTCAGCTTTTGTTGACTTTAAGTTATACTCAGTTTTGTATGGCTTATATTTCTAAAATCTTGAAAAAGATATACCAATATTCCTAAAGTAATTCAATCCTTCTTACAATGAATACAATCTTACCTTAAGCTGCATAAAGTCTTTTTAAAAACAAGATTTCTAAATAATTAATATTTTATTTCATCATCTTGCGCTTGGGGCATTATTAAAACTTTTTAAAATGTTTTGGTGCGGTTTTTGAAATAAAACTGTTCAATTGTTGTATGAAAATAAACCATTTATTTATTTCTTAATTTTTTTAAAAATATTCCATTCAAATAATGCACCTCATTCCTCCATTACAATTTGCGTAATAAGGACGTCCATGAGCCTGACAGCACGAGTGCTTCTCCCGATCGGTGCGTGAACAAACCTCATCACAAGGTGCAACATGAACGGTATTACGTTGAGCTTCAGTGGTGGCAATGATCATAGCGCAAACCATCATCATTACAATAAAAAGTGCACAAGTTTTGTTCAAAGCAGCCATGTTTTTTTTGTATGGGTGAGTTTTAAAAAATCTTTACTATGAAGTTTCTATCTTGAAATAAGGTTTTTATTTGATTCAAATCAAACATGAACATCAACTTTTTATACGATTATTTTGCAGAATCAGTAAAAAGTTAAAACTTATAAATAGAATGTAATTAATTGATAACACCTACAATTATTGTAAGGTAATATTTCGTATAATTGGGTTGTTTGATAAGAGAAAAGATTCAAAATAGTACTCTTAAATAAAGCCTGCTATACACACTTCTCATATCCCAACTGTCAAAAATAATACATTATTTCTTTTGATTGATCGTGTCTTTTGAACTGTATAAAATGACAGTTCCTCTTCTAGATTCTCAACTGTCAAAAAAAAAAGAGTTCACTAATGTCAGTAATGTGTTGTAATAGTTCTATTAGTATTCTCTTCTGCGAGTCAAACCCTCCGTAACAAGTTTTCTGTCAAAGTATGACAAGTGATAAAAACTTTGACAGCTTCACTAACATGTTCCCAACAAAATGCAACTTAATCTTGTTTTTAAATCTTACGAGAATCGCAAAATTTCTAACACAAAATTCTATGTTCCATAAAGCATCCAGAGCTTCGTGCCTTATTAATAAACAAAACTAATACAAATTTTGTAAATATAAAACACTCATTAATTCTTACTTATACCTATAAATCTATTATTAAACTAAACGTATACAAATTAATCTTACTGCTGACCACAAAATTGCAAAATCAAAACAAGTCTAAAGTGTAATATCATAAATATTATTGCATTTCGTGTGAAAAAGGTGTAATTAATCAAAAATAAAACGTGTTTTTAAATAATTACGTATATTTCTGTATCAGCAAGAATTTATCTCTTGATTCCTAAGAAAACCCGCTAAAAGTGTGCCATGATGCATTAAAAGCTTAAAGCAACGATACAAATATGTTCAATTTAATATGACGAAAAGAGGCACATCAAAGTGTGGGGAATTCCCAGCAACTGATTAAAATGTTTTATTTAGAAAGAGATCGTTCAAATCAAAACAATTTCAGAGAATTCTCAGAAATCGCAAGATTGTTTGTGGTTTTGTGATTAAATTTCAATCAATAGATTATAATTATTTAAATTAAATGCGAACAAGTTCAATTAGAAACGATTTAATCAGTGTTTTCAATGTCAGTACGAAAATGGAGGCTGACATTGGGGTAGGTTAAGTTAGATGGGGTGATTACACGGAAAGTTAAGAAATAAATTGTGTTTTCAAACGAATACTTGAGTACTGTTCTGAATTTAATAAAACATATGCCATTTTGTAATAGGAATATATTTTCGAAATTTGTTTTTTAAATATTGTTAAACTTGGAAACTGAACAAATTGATTTGAAAATAAATCCATTCAAGGAAACAATGTCTAGTCAATGTATTTTTGTTGCCAAAAATAAAATGATATTTGTAAAGTGATTTCCTCAACATAAAAACCTTTTAATGACAGCAATGTCATGAAAAAACATCGTTTTTATACATGAAATGAACGAGTTCTATATTTCTTGGAGAATGTTTAGGTTTTCCCACCTATAATAACGCATATTCTGTTTGTTCTCGAAGCCTTTAAAGGTTGATCTCAAAAATTTAAAACTAAATAATTAAGGACAATTACAATAAGATAACAACTTTTTATATTAAACAAAAAACTATTGTTTTTAAAAGATATTAAATGAATGGCTACATTGGAAAACTTTATTTGCCAAATGGTCTTCACTGTAACGGTGGATGGACTTGGTCAGGTAGACTTGCTCCTGTATTCAAAGAGCTTGTTTCATGATTTTAAATCATGTCAGTTAAATAAGTTTTTCAACAATTCAAATGTTAATAAATTTTCATATTAAGTTATTGTAATCACTCAGAATACTTTCAAATTCTTGGATGTTTCAAGGTTTCCAGAATTCTTAGAGAAATGTCTCTGTGTTCGACTGTGCATGTTTAAGTGAGTTCGGATAGCAATTTTTGGTCGTCCATATCTCAAGAACCAGTAAAGACATCCAGTTCAAATTAAATTTGTTTTATAGGTAATAACATTAAACCATACAGAATAAAATTTCAAAAAAATTGATTTTTAAAAAGTGGACATTTTCGTTATTGCCAAAAATCTCTCGAACCAATAACTCTAGCGACTTCCATTAAGATAGCATAATTTAAAAAAATAATAACGTTTTTTCTAAATTAAAAACTGAAACAAAATATTTGTCATCTCGAAACGTTTTTGACGTCTGGTAAAATTTTGAGAACAATCAAAAAAGTTTGTTTTTACAAAAAAATAAAAACTTAATAAAAAAAACACTACGTAATATTGGTAAAAATTGTTTTTTTACTCAAATATCTTTCCAAAAATAGAAAATATTGTCTTTATTCCAAACTAAGTATTATTTTTAAAAATTATTATAATTATTTTTTAGAAAAATCCAATAGTCAGACTTTTTTTGCGAAAGTTAAAAACTATAAAAAGACTAAACAAAATTGGTAAAAACTGATGTTTGATTCGAATATCTTAAGAATAGATGAATGAATTGACTTTAAAATTATTTCTTTCCATGAAAAACTTTATATTGACGAAACATAATATATTTAGAAAAATCCGGCCGATTTGTTAAGACATAAACACTTTCAAAAAAATGTTTTTAAAAATGGTTTACGGCTGAAAGTATCAGCAAAAAAAACTGATATTTAAATTTAACTTATTTTATTATGTGCAAGATATTATTGTCAACATTAGATCATTTAAAAAAATTCAACTGACAACTTTTTTTATGAAACACGAAAACCTACAAAAAAAAATATAAAATAAAATAGTGGTGAGGAATGGTTTTCGGAAGATATTGCCTCTAATTTTTTCTGATCTTACTCAAAATATTGTAATTAATATCTTGTTAAAGTTTTAAAAAAAATCGACACACGGACATTTTTGGAAGTGATCAGTTTGGATCGCATCAAAGTTTCTTTTATTGAATTTTGTTACAAAATATTGACAGATTTCGGAAGTATGACATTTTGTAAAAAGTGCAATATTTTTTAAAAATCCAACACGAATTTTATAGATTTTTGATCATCATATATTATTTAAACAATAATAGGAAAAAATTTGGTTCAATAGTTCCAGAGAAAACTTAAAAAAAACACCTTTTTTATGCAATACAAAAATACATATTTTTAACTTCCCATAGAAAGTTATTGTAATGGGTCCGATTTGTCAAATTGAAAATTTTGACATTTTTCGAAGTTTCAAAGTCCCTAGAGTCGAAATAAAAGATTTTTGAAAGGTTTCCTTGTACGTGTGCGACGTTTTTTTGTCGTCCATAGCTCAACAACCACAGGAGATACCGACTCCAAATAAATGTTTTTATACAGATAATAGGCAGTCAAATGCAGAACGGGCTCTCAAGAAAATTGCGTGGCGGTTTTTTTACCATAGCAGTTTAAAAAAATAGGTGAACATTTTGGTTAACCCTTACTATCTTCTAAAATCTAAAAAAAAAAAATTACAGTTGGTAAACATTTGGGAATTCGAATTGACAGTTTTTTTTACAAAAATAAAAACCTAAACAAAAAAATGAATAAAACTTTATAAAAATGTACTTTCGACTCAAATAGCTTTACAAAAATTAAAAATATTGTCTTCAAACTCTCTTTATGTCACAGAAAATATTGATTTCCATATTCCGTAGTTTTTTTATAAAATCCAGCATTCCGTTCTTTCATAAAAAGACAAAAATAGTACGCAAATTTTGATGTTCGGTTATTTACATCTCTGAAATAAATTTCAATCATCCAATTTGTAAAAATTTTAGAATTGGTTAAAACTTTGTCGATTAAAAATCTATTTAAAAAAACTGGATTTTCAAACCAAACTATTTCTTTATATGAAAAATATTGTTGGTAATTTAAATATTTGTAATAAAAATTCAACTAACAACATTTTTAACCGAACACGAAAACCTACAAACTTTTAAGCAAGACAAATCAATGAAAAGTTATCAGTGTGGCTCGGATCCCAGCCTTTTTTAAAAATTTGTTTCTTGTAATTTATCGCAGTACAAAATATATATATTTTTTTAGAATATTTTGACACTTAAATTTAATTTTTGAATAAATGCTACCAATTTAAATTCAACACAAATTTAATTCTCTAAGAAGAATAAAATACTTGTTATATTTTTAATGACAATTTTAACATTAAAATCAGTGTTAAGTACTGGTTATTAATTGTGCGGTTTTAACTTTGTATCAAGTTCAAGATAAATTTACGATTAATAAAAAGTTATAACCGTTAAAAATGTCAATTAGTTTTGACGTCATTCAAATAAAAGTAATTCTTAGGGGGCTTTCCAACAAATTTAAACTGAATAAAGTATTCAACTATAAACGACGTGACGGTGGAAGGTTTAAAGAGTTCATAGGAAAATTATAACGTTTATTCATTTTATGTGATTAAAACACAAACAAGAAAAATGTTATAAATAATGCAAGTAAGTAATAATAAATCAAGGAAGAGTGACATTTTGAATTACTTGCCTTGAACAGAATTTATAACTAGATGTAGGGTGTTTATGACTTAAAAAGGCAGTAACATTTGTATATTCTCATACCAAAATGTAGGTCAATTTAACAAGAAAAAAAAGTTTTTATTTCAATTGTACATAAATAAATTGAATTTGTATTTATAACAATATTTTACAATACATTTTAAAAACCCTTTAGATCCCCTTTATGATAAAAAGTCATGTGGTATCTTTAAAAATATTTTACTGTTTAAAAATCAATACTTTAGATTTAACATCAATACAATTGTTTCCAGTAAATTCATATGTATTTTTCCCGCATTGCAATCGTAAAATCGTATAAAAGGAGAGTGTATTTACTGAAATCTTCTCAGTATTAAAATTTCAACTTATCAAAAAAGTTAATAAAACATTGCAATGAATAAAATAAATTTCTTCCTTTTGTTTGTCTTATTAGTAGGAGTAGTGAATATTGGTGAAACTCAGGCTGCAGAAGTAGTTCGTGTTCCACAATGCAATGAACAATGTTCTATAAAAGGCTTTAAAAAAGATGAATGTTGCAGACATTACGGATATTCTGGATACCATAGTTGTCGTCAAGGTGTTATGAGATGTCGAAAAGATTGATGTCCTCGCACTTAAATTTCCTTACAAAACGGAATAAAATTAAATGGAAAACACAATTTAAATTTTGCATTTCTTTGTTTGTATTTTAAAATAAAATTCATAAAAATTAATAGCATTAAAATCGACTCTATTATATAACATTTTATTGTTTAAGGAATTCTTTTGAATCAAACCTTGAGACGTTTTTTATTAGAGGAAATTTTATTCTAAAGTCTAGGTTAAAGAAATTAACAAGACTTATTTTCATTAAAAAAAAAATTAAAAATAGGTGTCAGGTGTTCGGCATAAAACTGTAGGTCCCCTCTATTTGTAACATATGAAATTACACATTTAATCTAATAACTTACAATTTTATAATTAACAAAAATAAGTTCAGTTCTAAGTTTTCCTATCAAAATATTTCACCACAACATGACAATTTTATTTTTTTGACATTTCATTTCGAAAATTTTCAATCGAATTGAAATTAATCATTTTCATTTTTGTACAAATTTTGTGTTTTAACCTTTGTTTAATCTTGTTGATAATATACCACAACTCCTTAGGACTTAAATAAACAATTTTGACAATTGACACAGATTTGAGCTTTCAGCTTTATTCATACTTCATTAATAAGATTCTTGAAACAAACCATATGTAGTAACGACCCAATGAGGAAAAACGAAAACAATTTAAAAATAAATAAAGGAATATAACGCGCTAAACATCTGCTTCAAAAATGAAAGAAAACATACAATTTAAAACTGGGTTTATTAAATACTTATTATTTATCATTTACTAGCTGACCCGGAAAACTTTGTTCAGGTACTTTTTTTATTTGGGTTACATCTGCAATCTTATGTCAATGAAAGATACTCAACAAAAAATGAAGTCAATTTATGAAAAAATCTATGAAATAATTAAAAACTCACGTATGCACTTCCGTTTACAATACATACGAAATATTACAAGGATGAAGGTATTTTTTTGCAAAGGTGTGAAAAACCCCATTTGTCTCGGAATTGCATAATAATAATATACTCGGTAAACAAACAAATCAACTAATAACCTTAATGTGCGTTTTTCAAAAAAGGGCTTTAATGCGACTCACATTGATAAACATTCTTTAAAATTTGACAAACATTTGTATTTCTTTGTTAAAAGACAAATTTTCATTTAAAGAACTTCAAAAAGTACACATTCAATAGTTGAAGACGTTAAACCAATTTTTTGTCGTTAGGACTTTAATTTTTGTAAATCAAAAACTGTCAATTGGGTTTTTCAAAGTATTTTACCAGATATCAAAAACGTAATTTTTCGAGTAGGTATACAATACTTTTTAAGGTAATATAATTTTTTGTCTTTAAAATATTCAAGTTGACAAATTAATGTTTTGTTTCAGATTTGTATGTATACAAAAAAATGTTTGTACTTTGAATTCATATCAGTCGCATATTACGTCATAATATGTTAAACAAAATTTAACTGAAGTCCAAGTCATTATTAGCCTTTTTAGATTTCGGTGGTCGACCAAATTTATCCCTTTTTGTATTTGTACAAAATTTCGAACTTAACAAGTTAATCAAACAAGAAATAACGATGCTATAAAAGTCGAAACGTGGGTCCCTTTATTCCGTCCGTCCGTCTATCTATCCTCGCCACTGTAGCCCAACCATTAAGCTGAAATAGTTGGAACTTGAAAATTAAGGTTTTAAGGAGATTCATGTTATGCTTTTTAACAATTTGTTTAAGTTCAAAAATATCAGTGCAATACAAAGTTTTTGGTCAAAAATAGAAAATTCGAATTTTCGCAAAAACAAACCGCTTTTTTTGTTTTTTCCAATTTTTTTTTCTTAATTTGGCTTCTTTCAATAAAAAATATGTTCTGTGATTGCTCCAAAAAGGTAACCCAATAAAACCGTCATTTTGTTTTTAAGTTTTCTCAGGAACTAATCAATCATTGTCTTACTAATATTTGATGATCGAAAATGTCATTGTTTTAATTTTTGATTTTATAAATATATTAGTTTTTTTTTCGAAATTCCATACTTCGAAAATGAGTCATCGTTTTTGAAAAAAATTATATATAAAAATGAATTTTAAATTAAATCGCTCTAGTGGTTTTCAAACACAAATTTTGAAAAATTAAAAATTGAAAAAAAAAATAACTAATTAAAGTGAATAATCGACTTTTAAATAAACTTCTGGACATTGATATATCTATATTGGAATAAAACATATTAAATAAATTATAACTTGCTGAAAACGTTTTACGTTGTCTATATAGCGTATGATGGGAATCAATTGACAAGATCAGTCTGGCTCTTAAGGAAATTGAAGGAGCATACAGATGCAAGCAGTTAAGCAAACTCTCACAATCAATAGTTGAAGTCAAAATATCACGAATAAACATGACACTATACATTTTTCTTCTCGACTCAAGAGTTTGTGTTCCAAGTAATATGTATTTAAAATTATAAGAATGATGGATACCTTCTATATTGTTTTCAAAAATATTTTGAAGAGCAAATCTGAGAAATTTTTTTTGAACATTTACAATTCACTTTTTATTAAACTCAGTTGTAGAGCTCCAAACAACACAGTTACAGTAGCGAGCAAAAAAAATGCAAACAGTCACACCAAAATCAATTATTATTGCTTTATCTTTCGTAACGGTAAAATTTAGTTTTTCCGTTTCGGACATGTGTACTCATTGTGTAGGCATTCTGTTTATAATAGTAATATGTAATTGGTCTCTCTCTAGTGTTTGCAAATTTACATTTAGTTAGAAAAACATAATTTTACTGAGAGCAAAAAAAATGCAAATGGCAAATATGACTAGGAAGGTAGGTACATAAAATGTATTCTTTGGTTTCAATTAATTAGAATATGCAATTAATAGAAGCAACTATCGATTGAATGCAAAAAAGCAATAATTAACGCTGCTAACAACGGAAGATTGATGCAGGATATCGCTTTGGAGTTTTGTGTGGCAACATCAACAATATCGCGTATTATATCCCGATATCGGGAACAAGGGGACATCAATCGCAAAGTGGGAAGTGGCCGTCCACGCAAAACAACTTCCAGATTAGATCGTGAGATCATAAGGCAGGTTAAAGTTAATCCCTTTAAAACTGCAGTGGAAGTTACTCAGGACATGAATGAACATTTTGATGTTAACGTAGGGGTACACACAGTTAGGCGACGATTAGTGGAGTCAAAACTGTATGCAAGACGACCAGCTAGAAAACCATACATCAGTTCCATCAATAGGAAGAAACGGCTAGATTTTGCAAAGCGCCATATGCATTGGTCAAGTGAGCAATGGACAAGAGTTTTATGAGGTAATGAGAGCAAGTTCAACTTGTTCTCGTCAGATGGCATTAGGTACGTGCGAAGGCCCCCAGGACAAAGGTACAGCCCTAGATATCAAGTTCCGACACTTAAACATGGGGGAGGGTCAGTAATGGTGTGGGGTAAGCAATTTTAAATATTTATGAAATCAAATTTGTAGTTGGGCTTTTTCAAAGGCTCATTTTCTCGTCAAGGCGTGGGCCCGATTTGTCAAGTAAGCGGCCGGATGAATGCCCAAATGTATAAGGGCATTTTTGAAGACCATATGCTTCCACATTTGCGGACGAATATGCCTGAAAACAGCTTATTTCAACACGACAACGACCCAAAACACATCAGCCGTTTGGTAAGAAACTTCTTAGAAGAGAAGAGGGTTCATGTTTTGAACTGGCCAGCACAATTTCCCGACCTCAATCCCATAGAGAATTTATGGGATCATGTAGATCGGGAGATAAGAAAGCGAAATCATTCAAATTGTACCGAGTTGATGGAACAAATAAGGACTGAATGGGAATAAATACCTGCGAGCTATTTGGTGTCGTTGATTGACTCAATGCCTAAAAGGTTACGCGTCGTTATTGCCAATAAAGGTTTCGCAACAAAATATTAAAATATTTAAGTACAAAATTTCTTCAAATAAGATGAATAAATACGTTATTTTTAAAATTTTCCACGAATTTGCATTTATTTTGCTTGGCCTAAGATCCAAGTTTAGGAACATTTTTTACAATAACTATTTTCATGAAGTAAGATTGGGTAAAATTCAAATCTGTTTAAAGAAAAAAATTAATTTGAACATTTTATGCTAAATTTCAAAGTATTATAATTTAAAATAACTTAGTTCTTGCTAAAGATTGTACCATACTTTTTCGGTTGCATTTTTTTTGCTCGGTACTGTATATTCAAGAACAGGACGCACAGTCCTGCAATATAGAGATTTAAAAGTGTAAGGGTCTATACATTTAATGAGTTTCTTTTTGATTTGCTTTGGATACAATATAATTAATATGTAAGTGAAATTTTAATTTAAAATCAAATATAACGCCCATGTCTTTGAACTTTTCAACTACTTGTAACGGTATATTATTTAATAAATAGTTTGGAATAATATTTAACAAAGTACTATTGTAGGCCACACAAGCACACTTGTCAACATTTAACAACAAATCATTTGATATGTACCAATCAACAAATGAATTTAGATCATTTTAAATCAGAAGACAATCGTTTAAGGAGGTTTTTGTATGAAATTTTATACTCACAGTTTAAGGCAGCTGCTTGCAATTGAAAACTTTCATGTGGGTGCGGTGGCGTAGTGCGTAGTGCACTAGCTCCTCACACGCTGGATCGCTTGTTCAAGCCCAGCTCGGGCAAAAGTTCTTCAAAAATTAAATTGAACATCAAGCGATTAAGCACCACTAACGGAGTCTGATGATCGGGTTGGTCCCCGTGAAATAGCTATAACTCCAGCCTATGAACTTGGTGGTAGCACACACAAGTTGTTGTTGTTTCATTCTATATATTCAATTGCAAGCAGCTGCCTTAAACTGTGAGTATAAAATTTTATACAAAAACCTCCTTAGAATTGTAAAAATTAAAAATCTTGACAAGTGTCAACTCTTTCGCCTCATCTCCCTCATCATACGACAATCATTTAAATTATAAATTCGGGAAAAGAACGTTATGTCATCGGCATACATAATGCAATTAGAATTTTTAAGAACATTCGGAAGATCATTAATTAAAATTAAGAATAATAAAGGACCCATATGACAACCTTTTGGAACACTAGAAGTAACTTTAATCTCTTTTGAGAAAAAGTCCCCGATCTTTACATATTGTTTTCGACCAAGTAAATATTAAGAAAACAATTGAAGTAGCGGCCCATAGAAGCCATATGCTTGAAGTTTTTTTAAGAGAATGTGTAAATTAACCCTACTAAAGGCTTTTACAAAACCTGTATAAGCCACATGAACTTGTTTTCGATTGTCCAGAGTATTAATGACAGAATTTGTGAATTCTACTAGATTAGAATTAGTAGACCTACCTTTCTTTATGATAGATTTAAATTTCTAAAATAAATATCTAAAAACTTTGGAACAACAAGTAGCTTGGTTATAGGTCTATAGTTCGTTACTAAGTTTTTTGATCCAAATCCTCATAAGTCGTGCGTTTTATAATTTTAGATTAAAAAAAAACATTGTTTTTTTAATTCGGCATCTCAAAAACGGATCAACAGTATATTACAAAAATCTATTATAAAATGTATATGAATTTATTGTAAGAAACTGCATACCAACAATATTAAAACAAAAATTAAAAAATTGTATATATACAAAATTATTAAAAAAAACTCTAATGGTTTTCAAATAAAATGTGAAATTATTTTTTTTAGAGACATCAAATGGCATTTAAATTTTTGAAGATAAATTTTTTTGCAGGTATACATTTAAATCTTACATTAATTACAGATACATTTTTTAAACAGACTCGAACAGCTCGTGCGATCCAATCGTGCATATTTGTATGTAATTATTTGATCACGATTTGAAAAAATTGATGTTTGATGCATACTGGTTTACGAGATATCGAGCTTTAATCTCGGCCCGCCCTACGTATTTACATTGTAAAATTTATATTTAAACGAGTTTTTACAAAATTAGTGTTTTTCAAAACCGTTTAAACAATTTTGACGAAACTATATAGAAAATATCCTAAATCTGTTTAGCGTTGCTTATTCACAACAGTATTTTTTAGATTGAAAAACATGGCCTAAAATATTTTTTTTTTTTCAAATCGCATCCTTTTTTTGTTTTCCACTAAAGTTCAAGAATTTGTTAAAATTTGATAGGCCCGAAATTTGAGCGCAAAGCTAAACGACCCTCTTAATTTGAAGTTCACTAGTTTTTCAGATATATTTCTGACTATAAAAACGGTTTTCAACGTAAAAACGCACAGAGCGAAGTAACTGACATAGAATCGTAGACAAATGTTTAACATTTCCCATGGGAAGCTAAAAATAATTTGAACCATCATCTAAATTAAAGATACCTGTTTAAAATGTACTTCCCACTTTCAGTTCTTAACTAATTTTAACATATAGAAATAGCTTTCAAAAAATATGGCTCAAAAATTAAAACTGTTTAAAAAAGAATCTTTTTGTAGTTGGTCCGTTTTGGAAAATTGAAAATTTTGACATTTCTTGACGTTTCAAGGTCCCTAGAGTCGAAATAGAAGATTCTTAGAAAGCTGCCCGTACGTTCGTGTGTACGTGACGTTTTTTTCGTCGCCCATTGCTCAAGAACCAGACTTCAAATTAATTATGTTATACATAAAATAATACAGAAAGATGTAGAAAGGGCTCTCAAAAAATTGCGTGGGTGTTTTTTTTACCAAAGCAGTTTAAAAAAGGTGAACATTTTGGTTAACCCTAAATATCTCACGAAATGACGCTAGAGACTTGAATTAAATTTTATATTATATATTATAATGTGATAACAAACAAATATATTTTTGGGAAAAATTCTAAGTAATTTTTTTTTATAAATCAAAAAAGCTGAAAAAAAAATATTTGTCACCTCGAAAATTTTACGAACAAAAAATGATTTTATCTCCAAACTAATTAAGTGCAATTAAAAAAAAAACGTTTTCAACATCTGGTGTGGTTTTGAGAAAAATCGAATTGACAATTTTCTTACAAAAAAAAAACCTAAAAAAAACATTACTTAAAGTTTTTAAACATTGATTTTCGATTCAAATATCAGTATCAGTTTCATTTCAAAAATTCAAAATATTAATAATTAATCTCACAGACATTCAGTAAATTTGTTATAAAAATGCAACTGTCAGTTTTTTCATAAAAAACTTAAATATACAAAAAATAATACGCAAATGCTACTAAAATTGGTTACCGACTAAAAATCTCGTTAACAAAAATAGATTTTGAAATCAAACTATTTCGTCATGTGCAAAATATTGTTGATAGTTCTTAAATTTTTACAAAAATTAAACTGACAACTTTTTTACCCCAACACGAAAACCTACAAATTTTAAGCAAGACAAATCGACAGACGAAATGGGAATTTGTCAGTGTGGGTCGCCTCTCAGCCTCTTTTTAGAAAACGTTTTTGATAACACACTAAAAATGACTATTTCGGCTACAGAATTTTTAAAGTATGTTTGGCAACACTTTATTAACTCTCAGACATTTATTGAAAGACAGTTAATTAAAAAAACTGTTGCTTATCATTAATCTAGAAAATAATAACAAAATGTACAAACGTTAAACGTTGACTTGAAATAAGTAATAGCCGTCAAAATTAAATTTCGGAATAATAAGAACTGCCAACAACAGCTTCCTTGACTATTAATTTTGATTAAATAAAGAAGACAAACAAATGAGACCGCATTTTTTTTAAATTTTAAAAAATCCATTTTGAAAAATCCACGTGCCAAAAAAAAAGTAAACCACCTCGCTTGTCTATAATAACATCACAACGTAATAAATTTCCTTTAACTTAATACATCATAAATCACACTTAAGCTTGCGGCAAATTCGACTAAATACGTTAAAAACAAATCCTTCTGATGTGGCCGTGTTTATGTTTAGGTTTACCTACTCACAAAATATGACTATAGGTAGATAAATATACACAATACCCATGCCAACCCTAAAAACCCAATGTATTTCGAATTAATCGTTCCTCTAACCCATCTCCTCTTTGGTATCATACAAACAACCACGCAATCATTAGGATACCATCTCATATAAAAGCAATCCCAAAAACAACCCAAACTCCATCATCCTGGGTTTCATTTTGGATGAGGCAAAAATATAGTTCCCGGAGCAGAGTAGGAGTAAAGTGTCGTTTTGGAATGAATCTCTCAAAATCTCTTGATGATGTCAAACAAGGTCGTCTTCTTCACATCGACGCGCCTAACATGTTTGTCTGATCTAATTGCCTACTCAGCGAAATGTAACGTATACAATCGCCGATGGGACGATAACTTTCCCATTCTCATGGATTGGATGCTATCCCGGTCCCGTAGCTGTTCCCGGTCCCATCAAAACCCAGAATCCTGTTTATATCCTTGCTGGAGCTGGATGCCCTCTTATACCTACGAGTATAGGTATACATATACCAATAACAACAACAAGAAGGATATTTATAGGCAGAAAGAGCTCTCTTCCGTATTATTATCTTAACCAGATACCATGAAACCAACAAAACGAACACTCAAAACAAATCTTGCCGCCAGCATTGTTTGCGTTAGTCGGAAACATATTTATGCATACTGCGGGATTTCCCGTCAATTTGATTAAGGATTCCCAGAGTTTCTATTCCACCAAAACACACTACCCACCAAAACCACTCTTGACTGTTTCGCATCTCTTCGCATCTCGTTGTCGTTGTAGTTGTCGTTGTCGCTGTCAAGGCAATGAGGTTTCGTTCAGTTCGGTTCAAAAACCTAGAGTTGTCGCGACGAAGCGCGTATTTACACTTAGAGAAAATTTTGACAACACTATTTCATAAATTTTTAAAATTTCAAAAAATAAAAAGGATATCAGGAAAAGTGTTTGGCTGAGGGAGAGTAAAAGAGGTCCTTCGAAGATTGTCATTAAAACAAACAGTAGTGAAATTTGGGAATGAATCCTTTATACTTTGGTCACATATCCCTGGAAGAGTCGTTCAAAACTGAAACTTGGCTAATTCAACATTGTAGTGCGAGGGAAAGACAGATTGTTATAAAGCATTCCACATTCGCGTAGTGCGGCTAAAGAACAAATCACCTCAAGCCTTAGAAGGATTAATATTAATGTTTAACTTTTTAAGGAAAAAAAGATTCTCTCAGTGTTTTGTTTGTCCTCCATCACATATAGTAGTAATCGCATTCGGGATCGGTACTCTTGTTTAAATAAGAACACAGAAAAGGCAAAGAAAGGTAGGTGGTACCTGGATATAGCTGGAAAGTTGCAAGCGACAATACAGAATCACAGTACTCATTCAACATCTTTCCATCAGCCCTACCACCGTTCAGCACACATTGACATCAACAACATCAACATCATCTGCATCATATAAATAATAAAAAAAGAGAGGGACTCAAAGTTAATATAACGTGTGAACTTGTTCAAGCGTAATTCGTTAGCAGTTCTGTAATTCAAACAAATTTGAGATAATCATTTCGAAAAATATCATCACAGTTTTGACAAAGACGAGGGGTGTACGATGGAGACAAGGAGGACAAAAATTGCAACCATATCAGACGAAGGAAATACATGTTTAAACTACATACATAGATAGTGGCACATCACAATTACAAACCAATAGCAGGAGCGCAGAGGCAACCCTGGACAGTGGGATACATTTTAATTTCATTTGGCAGAAGTTTAGAAAAATAAAATATAAATGTCGAAAGCTTTTTGAAAAATTGTTTGATCTGGGAATTCTGTTTTTCTAGTTTGGCTAAAAGACACATTTTTAAAAAATATTGATTTTTTTAACTAAAATTTTAAATTATAATGGATTTTCGTCCAAAAATATGAATTCTGAAAATCAAATACAATTAAATAGGCAGTTAATAAAACTTTGGTTCAAAGTAGTTTTTTAATAGTTTCTTAAAGATTTTAAACAAATGCGAATAGAAAACCCAATTTCTGACGGACGAGTGAATAAAATATAAGAATCGTTTTTGCTTCGAAACAAATTTTAATAGAAACAAATGTTTGTTTTTAAGAAATGTTGTCCTCAATTGAATGACAGAAAAATACCCCTTGTCATAAACTTCACTAAAAATTGAATAATTCAATTCAATTATTAGAAATATTGTCTTTTGTCTTCAACTTCGAAAAGTTGTTACCTTTATTTTTAATTAATTTTCATTCCAAGAATCTTTAGCATTGCGAAAGCAAGTTGATCAATTTTAGTATCAATAAATTCAAAGAGCCATAGTTTTTGAAGTAGAAATTAAGAGGAAGTAGAATTCTTGTTAAGGCGCTTGCATGACATACAACCTTTTTTATGTTTCTAAAAATAGTCTTTTCGTAAAGTTCTTAAAATATAAATTGATCTTTGGCTCAAATAAGAACAAATGTAAAGGGTGATTTTTTAAAAGCTATAAAAAAGTTTTTCAAAAACAAACATACAAAAAATTCAGAAAAATGCATGAAATATTTATTTGATTTGATAGTACGGTCCATATAATTTAATTTTTGAAGACTATTTTAAGCAAATGTTGACCTTGGCTGCGCCTCAAATGGTCCATCCACTTAGTCCAATTTTGGCATACTCCTTGCAACATTTCGGCTGGTATCTCACGAATAATTGCGCGATCTAGGCAGCCAATTGACCGGTCCCGAATGTGAAATAAAATGTTTAGCGAGCTCGCATCTCAATAAGTCCATTATTGCGCGTGCTGTGTGGCATGTGGCAACGTATTGTTAAAACCACATGTCATGCAATTCAAGGTCTTGCATTTTGGGTACACAAAAGTTGGATATCAGCTCACGAAAGCGCTCATTATTCACAGTTACGTTACAATTCACATCATCTTTGAAGAAGTACGGTCCAATGATGCCACCAGCCCAGAAACCGCATAGAATTCTGATTTTTTGGTAGATCTTGCAATGCTTCTGGCTGATATTCACTTAAAAATCGACAATTCTTCTTATTTACGTACCCATTGAGACAAAAATGAGCTTCGTTGCTGAACACAATAAAATGAAAGAAGTGTGCGTTGAACTTTCTTAACAGAGCACGTATTTTGATAATAAAATTCAATAATTTGCAAGCTTTGTTCGTTTGTTAGACGATTCATGGTTAAATTATAGACCAAACTGGAGATGTCTGACAGTGAAACAAAATACGAAGCGTGCGTCAGCTGTTTAAATCAGTTTTTCCAAAAAGTTAATACCTTAAATATTGCCCTTTACATAGATGAGATGTTTTTTTAAAACTTATTTATCTTATGCAAAAGACTGCTCTTAACTTTCCGTTTGAAACATCTCAAAATTCTTCAAATATTATTTTTGCTTTTAATTTAAATTTCAAAAACGTTTCTTTTGTTAATTTGTCTTTACTTCTAAACGGTAGAAATAAGTCTACAAAATTGAATTTCAAAAATCCTAAAGAATGCACGTTTAAGAATGTTGATGAGAGAGACAACCTCGTTTCAAATTTAAAAAAGTTACCTAAACCAGTTTAAAGTTTTTGAGCAATTCAAAAGCCGACAAAAATTCTTTCGTTTGACAAAATGTGTAGAAAAGAAATTACTGAATTTTTATATAAAGCCGCTCAGCAATTATTAAGATAAATATTTAAGAGTCAAAGAATCTAAAAAAAACGGTCCCATTTTTGTGGTTTATAGAATCCACTGTAAAACTAAATCGCGTCGATTAACGCAACTTGTGAGATCCTTAACCTGCTGATGCTGGTACGTAGATGGTTAGATTGTGTTGCCTTCACCACCAACAATCCGTCTATGTGTCGCCTGGCTGATGGTTTCAAACCATTCTGAGATGCAAGGTAAATATTTATCTTTCTGCTTGTGATAAAAAAGTAAATTGAATCCGTTTCCCATCAAAGTTAAGAACGAGGGTGGAATTAATTTTTGGATCTGATGAGACTGAGTTGTTGTTACCCCCAAACCAAATAAGTCTCGTACTTTCAGCCATCAGTAGTAAAGTAATCTACAGAACCAGAGTTGCAGAGCTGTAGTTCTTGAGTCTTCGTTCTTTCGTTCGACGGTTGATGCTAAATGATGGTATAATATTCTTCGTCTTCATTTGAGTTTTAACTATTTAAGGTTCCTTTTTTTATGTTGGAAGTATCTCTACGAATAATTGATTTATAGGGTTTTAAAGGGAGTAAATAGGTATTTCTTTAGTGTGTGTGTTTTTTAGATAAAAGTACCTGAACGTTTGCAATTAATGCTGCTCAAATAATTTTACTTTCATCAGTTTCGAGTTGCAGTGATGCTGTTTGTTGTAGCTTTGGTTTTTGCATTTAAAATAGTAACAGTAAATTAATGCCACGAATAAATGAAAATTGCAAAGACTTTGAGACAAAAGAGATGGGTTTTGAGGTTTTAAGTTAAAATACATATAATGTTATTCGTTAGACTATTAAACTATAATGATAGATGCTAATGACTTGAAAAATTGTAAAAATTTCAAAATTGTTATTTTAAATGCGTAATCAACCGAAGATAGATACAAATATATTGAGTATCAAATAAACGAGCACTTTATACCTAATTTCAGAGAAATAAAATATGCCAAAATCATTTTAGACGGTTTTATGGGAAAATAGTTGATATTTAAAAAGCGATATGGAATTTAGTAAGACACTTTTTAACTTCAAAAAAATCCAATATTAACAATGTCATTCATTATTTTGGATTTGCTTGGTTTCTAATTTACCCACAATTTTGAATGCTTGGAAATAAAAGCACAAGGTAATTGCGTTGATCTTGACTCTGACACGAATTTTGTAGTAATTTTTGACTTATGTTGAAATATTAAGAATATTTCCTTAAAGATGCTTGTTAACGGCCTTAAAATTTTTAATTTGTTGGGCAATTTTTAAATGTTGGAGTTGAAATACTGTAAGAGTCATAATACTGTATTTAAAATACTGCAAGTCCAAATTTTGATTTGTTTGTTTAGTCTGATAAGGAAAAATTGTTTTGATAATTTAAAAAGGGCGAAATAATTTTTCATTTAAACTCATTTATGAAATTTTGAGGTACAGAAATCTTAAACCAATATATTTTTAAAAATAAAAAAATTCTGACAATTTTGCTTGTAAAAACATATGATGATAAAAACAAGTGTTTAAGTTTTTCGAAAAATTTACATTTATAACTTGTGTTTATTAAAATATCAATATCTTAACTTTTTCTTATTCTTTTAGAAATTGTTTTTGTGAAATTAATTGTTTAATTTTAGTTGTGTGCTTTTAATTTTTTAAGTTTTTATAATCTTCTGTATGCCTTTTTATTGAAATAAAAATATATTTAATAAAGTGTTGGCTTTTTCTTTTAGATAGTTAAGAAACAGATCAAGGAAACACTTTGTAAGGATACAGTATTTTGTGACCAGATACTCATAGGCACAGTATTTTAACATACAGTGCGTTGTTTATACAGATTATAAAGTATTTAAACCGTACCGAAATTCGAAAAACAGTGTTTTGCACCATTCCCAAATTTGTATCTATCAAAATTTTAGCCACCTTAAAACAGAATTTGACATTTTATGGCCTTCCGGATAGAAAATATCCTATTATTTTCAGGTTGTATTTAAAATCCATAATATTGAATTTTTCTTAACAAACAATAATCAAAAGTAAAATTGGATTCTTTACTTAAAAAAAAAGTACTTTTCAAACGATTTTTAGTGCGTTGAGATGAGAGATCTTATAGGAAGTTATTGTAATGGGTCCGATTTGACATTTCTCGACTTTTAAAAATATTTCTGTGCTTGCGTGTGTACGTAGCTCAAGAAAGAGTAAGGATATAGACTTCAAAAACATTTTTTTTATACAGATAAAAGCGCAGAGAGGGCTCTCAAGAAAAATATCTTTTACCATAGTAGTTTAAAAAAATAAGTGACAATTTTGGTTAACCCTAAATATCTCACTAACCAATGGCGCTAGTGACTTGAATTAAATTTTATATTATGTATTGTGACTTGATACTAAAGCAGTATATTTTTCGAAAAAAAAATCCATTCAACTTTTTTTTATAAACCAAAAAAACTGAAAAAAAATGTGTCCGCTTGAAAATTTTACGAATAAAAAATTACATCATCTTCAAAACAATTTTGTGCAACTAAGAATAACGTTATTAACATCTGGTAAAATTTTGAGCAAAATCGAATTAACAGTTTTTTAAAAAAAAAAAAAAACCTTAAGAAAATATTGCACAAAGTTTTTAAAAAATGAATTTCGACTCAAATATCTTCTTTAAAGCTTAATATTATGTCGTTAAACTCATTTTATATTATAAGAAATATTGTTTTCAACATTCGCTTACATTTTGAGGAAAATCGAATTAAATAAAAATTAATAGTTTTTTTTACAAAAAATAAAAAAAAAATTAACAATAGTTGGTAAAAATTGTTTTCCGACACAAATATTTTTTCAAAAATTTTTGATTATGACTTCCAACTAATTTTAACTTAAAAAAATATTATTTTTAACATATAGAAAAATTTTGAGAAAAATTGAATTAACAGTTTTTTTACAAAAAATATAAACATAAACAAAAAGATAATAAAAGTTGGTAAACATTAATTTTCGACTCAATTATCTTTTCAAAACTTTAAGTTATTGGCCTTAGACTACTTTTATCTTTTGAAAAATATTGTTGTCAATAAAATTTTGAGAAAAATCGAATTGACAGTTTTCTTACAAAAAAACTAAAAACCTAAACAAATTTTAAAAAGAGTTTTTTTTCAAAATTGATTTTTTACTCCAAACTTTAAGATTATGGTTTCCAATTTATTTTTACTTATACAAAATATTATTTTCAACTTTCGGAATTGACAGCTTTTTTTACAAAAAATACAAACCTAAATAAAAATGTAGGAAAAAATTGATTTTCGACTCACATTTCTTTCCAACACCTTGAGATATTGGCTTTATACTACTTTTATCTTTTAAAAAATATTGTTGTTAACATTAAGTAAAATTTCGAAAAAAAATGTAATTGACAGTTTTTTAACAAATAATAAAAACCTAGTTTTTATCAGTAGTTTTATTATAAAAATCCAACTGTCCGTTTTTTCATAACAAAATAAAATCTACAAAAAATAGTACGGAAATTTGGTAAAAATAGATGTTCGGTTCTTGATATCTCTCAAATTAATTTCATTCATATAATTTGTAAAAATTTAAGAAATGCTACTAAAATTGTTATAAGTTTGTTTTCGATTTAAAATCTATTTAACAAAATTCAATTTTCAAACTAGATTATTTTCTCTTTGTATGAAAAATATAATTGGTAATTTCAAAATTTTTGATAATTCAACTGACAATTTTTAGCCCCAACACGAAAACCTACAAACTTTTAAGCAAGCCAAATCGACTGACGGGATGGGAAGTTATCAGTGTGGGTCGCATCCCAGCCTCTTTTTTCTGAACTCGAATTAAGGAACCAAATTCATTTAAACACTTATTTATTCACTCTTGATGTTTTGCGTGTACATTTTTGCTAACATGGATATCTACTCTTTCAAAACACGGCTAATAACCTTGATGTATGCTATCTCTAGACTTTTAAGATTTCTATTGTATAGTTTATTAATTCCCGACAACCCAAGCGTATAAGTGTTTTTTTTTTCTTGAGAACTATTTTTAAAATAGAAAAATTAGGTGGCATAACAGTCCGTTGCGATCTACCGCCTAGTGACTTACAACTCTCAACAATTCGTGAGTGAGAGTAATGCTGTCAGGGATAGATGGGACATACAGTTTAAGCCGTATCCGAATGGCTTATTTAAGAAAGCACTTTTCATGACAAGAACAATTGCTGAACAATAATGTTTCAGCGGATATTAAAGTAATCAATGTCATCCCGATATCAAAATATTGAGTCGTTTCATCGTTTATGGTTTCATGTTTTCTTTTTATGTGAAAATTATTTTAAAAAAAATTAAATTTTGGCAAAACACACAACATGAATTACTTCGTATCTTTGATTGCATAGTGGAAACTCTTAAGACCTTAAAACTTCCCCAAATGACGAGAATTCATTTTGATGAAAAAATATTTATGTAGTATTTTTCGAGTTCCAACTTAAAAGATTTTTGCCATCACCTGTATAAAAGTGCATGTACCTTAAAACTCCTCTATACCTTTTTAATTAAGACTTACTCGCGGTTAAGTTACTATTCCAAAACAATAAGACACTTAAGGTCAGTCCAACTCATAATGCAAATTTAAAATAGTTATACTCATCTCTAAAACAACTCAACTTTTCACGCTTAAATAAGTATGAAGTAAAATATTAAAAGTTTTGAATACAAAGACCAATTTATAGATTTGTATTTATATTCTATCTGCTTATAAAAATAACCAGAAATAATGTCAGGAAATCAATACGAAACTCTAAATAAGAACAAAGATCAATCACAAGGCTAAACTTTCACTTGATCCATGTCAAAGAGTCAAATAGAAATCACTTGAATTCCCTTTAAGCTAACACACCTCTTCATACCTTTTAAATTTTAAATCTCAAAGTCTTTAAAATTCATGAAACCATAAAATGAATAACATTTTTTCCATCTCCACTAAAAGTGCAATATTTATTATTTAGGTAATCTTTTTTGCATATCAACTAAAAAAACAAGTTAAAAAAATCGTAGATCATTTTCAAAACTTTCAAAACGTACATTCAGCAAATGTTCAACCCTACTTAACTCATACTGACCCCACAAGGATAAATGTATTTTATATGTACGTACTTTATATTGAAAAATAAAAAAAAAACATATTTCGAGAAAAAACTTAACTTACTTTTGAAAATTCAAAGCACGTCCACAACACAGCAATATGGAAGAGAAAAGTAACCAGCATTTGTTCTTGGGTCTCTTTTCCTAACCCACCTCCCTACCTTCTGTATTTTTGTGTGTGTGTGTTATTAAGACTTCAAAATTCTAGGAAAACATCAGACATTGCATCGCATGGAAGGAACCGAAGTACTACTCATAGTCGTCCTACGAAATCCTTGCAACCGATGTTAGTGGTGGTGTTGAAGTTGAAACTTTTTGCGGATAAGCCATTACTCAAACTGATTTTGAAAATTCCAAACATCATTTTACCAAAAAACTAAATCTTATGAAATCCTCAACACACACACAAATACTATCTCGCGATATTATTACACACAAACACTCATATTGAAAGGATGCATTGTTGTTGTTGATTTTTTTGCAGAAAATCCTGTTGAAATCATCCTCGTCGTCGTGTCGTCATTTTCGTTTGTTAGTTCATGCTCACTTCTACCGGAAGTACTTCTTATTTCCTGGGTTTCTCAACACTCTTGGTGCTCTGTTTACTCATAGATTTGTTTACAATTTAACGATTAAATTATCCTGTCACCCAACCAACCATCGAGCGCAGCGCTTGAACGGAAGGATGTGCGACAGCAGCAATCTGTGAATACTAAAAATATATGTAAAAACAACAACAACAGAAAACTCACAACAAACTGCAAATCAGCAAATTACTTCGTAGCTTTAGGTTCGTGCTTAGAGTGAGGCGATGAATAAATTTAAGAAATTTCTCAAAACATCAACACACTGGGAACGGGAGGATTGTATAAGCAGCAACAAGAAAAGTCAACAACAAAATTTGCGTGGAATGTTAATTTGTTTTTAATCCTTGTCTGGGCCAGGATTCTGTTGGGCTTTTTTTTTATTTTTGTTCGCAGGAAGTGAGAAGAACTTTGCCGTCAGTTCTTCGATTAGATAGATATAATTATGCATATAGATGGATATGTATGAAGGACGAAGGTAGGTATAAAGTGTTTTTAGGATGTTGTTGTTCGTTTTGGTGTTTTTGTTGAGTTTTTATCGGCTTTTTTTGTTTTGTTTTTAAAATAGATTTAATAGTTATTCTTTTCGCTGAATGGATTAACTTTAGTGTCTCTCAAATAATTAAATCGTAAATTTCTTTTTTGAATTATTTTTAGCACAATAAATCCCTTTGAGTCCTTAATGTAATCAGTAGACGGTTTTGTCTTTAAAAATTTAAGAGTGTTTAGTTACACGATCTTCTTGACAAATTGAGGTGACCATTTTGCTTAACAGCATGTCGATTAAATAACGGTTGTGAAGCGACGTACAAGGCTGTTTAATTCTAACCACATATTACCAATTAAACATGTGACAATCATTTTTATCAATGATAAAAATGATTCAATCCTACTTATCAGATAAAAACTTATTATTAATAGAATTGTTTTATTTATGAAGCTTGAAGCAGGTTTTATAGGCCTTAAGAGCTACAATTTTATTGTTCCTAATATTTGAAACTAAATTTGAAAATCAATTGAATCAAAAATACTTATCATATTTAAGAAAAGAGAAATAAAATCAAACTATTGATTTGAGGCTACTCTGGAGTATGCGTCATTTTCTTTCAACAACAGAAGGTTTTAATTAAATGGGAAACATTCGTCAATATTTCAAACTCGAGATTTTAAGCAAACAAGATGATTACGATGGTAAAGAATTCGAAAAATGGGGGCCCGACGATTCTGTCCGTAATTCTCTATATCTGTCTCCACCCCTACAGCCTTAACCATTAAATCGATGAGTTTTATATTCAAACTTCAAAAACAATGTTTCTAAGCAGATTCGCTTTGGCCAATTTGTTTATTTTAAGATCAAAGCAGTAATCTTGAATATAAATTCAAAAAGGAGCTGAGATGTGACTTACACTGATAACTTTCCAGCCTCTCTGTCGATTTTTTCTGCTTAAAAGGTTTGTAGGTTTTCGTGGTTTGTTAAAAAACTTATCAGTTAAATTACTTACTTACTTAAGGTGGCGTTAGAGTCCGGGGCGGACCTGGGTCTCAACAGCTCGGTCCCTAGCTAGCTGCCTCCAATTTTGCATGCCAAGTTGATTGAGGTCCTGTCCCACCTGGGTGCGCCACCTGAGTCGTGGTCTTCCTCTACTGCGCCACGCCGTCCATCGGGATTGGATTCGAAGACCTTCCAGGCTGGTGCGTTGATGTCCATCCGCTCTACATGACCCAGCCATCTAAGCCGTTAGACTTTAATTCTGCTAACTAGGTCAGAGTCGCTGTACAGCCCGTACAGTTCGTCAATATATCTTCTCCTCCATTCTCTATCTTTGCGTACGGGACCAAAAATCACTCGAAGAATTTTTCGCTCATCCTAAGAGGCTCTCATCTTTCTTGTACAGGGTCCAGGCCTCAGTGCCATAGATGAGAACCGGGATGATGATTGTCTTATAGATGGTGATTTAAGATGCTCGACAGAGGACTTTATACTTCTTAATTGCCTTCTAAGTCCAAAGAAGCAGCGATTTGCAAGAGTTATTCTTCGTTTGATTTGCCTAGGTAGACAAAGTCCTTAACTACCTCGAAGTTATAGGAGTCCATGGTGACGTTTTGTGCAAGACGTCGTTCTTCAATGTCCTTTTTTGATGACAGCATATACCTGGTCTTGCCCTCATTGACCACTAAACCCATCTTCTTCGCTTCCATCGCAATGCTCAAAAACGCTCCACTGACATCACGCTTTGATCTTCCAATTATGTCAATATCATCTGCGTATCCGAGTAATTGGATGGACCTTTGGAAGATTGTGCCTCTAGTGTTGACGGTTGGGTTTTGCACAATTTTTTCCAGAACGACGTTGAAGAAGTCGTATGACAGTACATCGCCTTGTCTAAAACCTTTTTGACATCAAATGCATCGGTAAGATCTTTTCTGACCTTGATAGAGCAGCGTGCATTCTCCATTGTTCCAACCTATTTATTTTATTTATTTATATTTTAAATTTTTAGATGCTAATCCACATTTAAAATACATTACTTGACAGCTAACAAAATAGACCAAATTAAAGAATGTACCAAACTTAACGTTCTACACATCTAAAAACTTTGGTTCCTAATAAAATCAAAAGCATTGATTCCAGGCTACTCTGGCGTATGAGTAATTTGTCCACCATAATACAATTTAATTTTGTACATTTTTACATTCTTCAAAAACCTTCTTTTAGTTTTTTTTTCTTCTAATTAGTTTTTTTTTCTAAAATACTTTAAATAAGATGTTGTGGTGGATCCCACAGTGTTGATAAAACTGCAAATTTATTTTGCATACAACATTTGCATCTACTTCTTTATTTCATCAATTAATCGAAGATCTGCTGCTTACAAAATTACTACAAAATAATAAAGCTAATATGATATTTACATATTTAAAGGAATTTTAGCTTGAATTTAATTAAATAATAATAAATCAATTACATATTTAAAGAAGTTTTGTTTTAAACAATCTCATACAAAGGTCAATTTCATTATAAACCATATTAAATTAATACAGAGAACGCTTTATTGGATCATTTTGACCATACTAAGTTATATGAAGAGGAGGATAAAATAATTCATTTATGTTACGAAAAACTTGTGATGAAACATGGAATGGAATTATTGAAAGCAAATCAAAAGAGGTTCTGTTATCAATAATATCTTTAATGAACAAAACACTTTGGACTTTTCTCCGACATTTAAACATTTTTAAGGCAATAAGAGTGAACCTTGATTTATAATCTGGTAAAGTTGAGTTAAGTTTTCAAAGTGCATAAAGAGTGAATCTTTTCTGAACTCTTTCGATTCTCAAAATATTATTTTCATAAAAAGGAGACCAGACGATACAACAATATTCTAAAACAGGAAGAGCTATAGACATAAATAAGTTCTTCAAAGTATAGGCATCCTTAAAATCTTTGGAGTTCCGCTTCAAGAAACCTAAAGTGAATTACCTCGAGATACAATGTAAACAATAGAGATCTAAAGTCAATCTTTGAATCAAAAATCACCCAAGATCACTTCACTTCAATTACCCTCGGAAGACTTATATCATAGAATTTATATTCAAAGGCAATAAGGGATGAAGATTTAGATATACTAAAAATTTTACACTTCGAGTAATTCAACTGAAGATTGTATATATGTATCCTACTGCATTAATAATCAATCTTCAAGTGAAGATGTTGCTGTTAATACTTTCACATCATCGGCGTACATCAAGCAGTTACAAAATTTAAAAACAGAAGTTAAATCATTTATAAAGATTATAAAAAGAAGTGGGCCCAAATGACTGCCTTGTGGAAGATCACATTCATCTATTTTAACAGCATATTTTCTACCAGAAAGGTGTGAATCTAACCACTGTAAAAATTAAGCATTCAATACTAACATCTTAAGTTTTTTTTAGGAGAAGACCATGATGCACGCGGTCGAAACCATGTTGATTTTGAGACAACAAATTCTTGACAGCAAAATTAAGTCTTCGAGTGACCATTTTTTCAAAAAGTTTGGGAATAACTGAAAGTTTTGATATTGGTTTATAATTCTTTAATAAGTGCTTAAGACCACTCTTATAAATAAGATCTATATAAGATATTTTACATTCTTTAAGAAAAACACCAGTTTGTAAGGATTTATTAAAAATAAGGTTTAAAACACTACAAAGTGAATACAAACATTTTGAAAAAAGAACAGGTGGAATCATATCAAAGCCATGTTTTTTGACACATTCAGTTCTGAAAAGCTCTGTAATTTAAAATCAATCAAGGGAGTTATACCAAGATACAAGCTGCTGATATTTGTTAAAATATCACAATTATAATAAGTTTGAAAAAATCGAGCAAATAGGTCACATGAGGACTGAATATCATTGGATTTAAGTTCCTCGTATTCCATACATTGAGGAAAAGGTGAACAATTTCCTTTAGAATTGTTTAATCTAATGTCTTTTAAGCTTTTAGGTAAGATAACATAGCAACTCAATCTTCGCTGATTGGGTCCTTCATATGCATCAAAATAATCTAGACTTTCATCAAAAAATCATCTTCAGTAATTATAATTGGTGACCGATAGATATAGTGCCATTAAAACCTTAAGACTTCTTTTTTCTGATTTCAAGTGAAAAATAAGGTCAATGTCGATATTCCACATTCGATAAAATGGCAAAACTTGAAGTTATTGAAGGCATACAGCTGCAAATGTACAAAATGGTCATTGGTCATGGATGCGATATGGGGCTGCAACCGCAGAATCATGGCTGCCATATGTGTAGGTGATACTGTTTTACATTGTTAATCCTCCTCCTTCTTAACCAAGAAATAATTATGAAAATTTATTTCTCTTTTTACAAGAATTTATCTCTTCTTGTTAAAAATTTAAACCCCGAATTTTAAAAGAAAATTAGAACCTGAATATTTAATCTTTGAGAATGCGTTTCTTGTGCAAATTACTTTTGCTGATATTTTATAAAAAAAGAGTAGCAGTCAAATAAAACAAAAATTTAAGAAAACTTTAAATTTTCAGCAGATTTTAAAGTTCATTGAAAATACGCCCTTTGTTATTTAAATTGACATCATGCATTTAAGCAATAAAAATAAAGGTGGACAATGTACATACACCCCACCCACATAAATGCATACACACTATATACTTTACTCATAATTTAAAATAATGCGCAAAAAAGACGACCATGTTTATAATTAATAATGAACAAACACAATGCACCTGGAACACCAAAAAATGCATATATGTACATATTCAGTTGTAGGCACAACAGTTTTTCACCAACACCCACACACATGAAGTATGTATACAAAATTATACTTCAACAAAGAATATACACAACAGAATTAAAAAACATAAAATAAAAAACAAACAATTATTAATTCCCATATGACCTATTTTTGCCATATCATTGCTGATGACGTCCTTTCCCCAAATAAACCAGAAAACAAAAACAATGGCCAACATTTCGGGGGTAGTTTTGTGAGTAGATGGTAAATGGATGTGAATATATAGATCATCAGAATGTTCTGTGATGCAAATAATGTGTAGCAGCAGCACACGTGCCTCCCAAACATGACACTCCTACTCCTACCCCCATCTCTCCCACCAACAAAAAAAAACACGGCTTATACCGATACTCCCCATATTCAAGGACTCTTATCGACACATCGTAAAATAGCGAAAATATCCTGTGTCTGACCAACAAACAACAAATTCGAAACCTACTCGTACCACGCGGCGTATGCCAAACAAAAAAAAAAACAAAAAACAGTTAGAACAACCCTTGTTTAGACACCGCACAAAATGATGCATCAAAAATCGAATCGAATTTTTGTGCGTACCATGAAAATAATTCAAATGGCAAACACATGTAAAACACTAATGGTAGTTATCGATGGCGATTTACACTCGGCTCGCATTTGCGTGTATATGTAGGTGGTGGGAATTTCAACACATCAACCACCACCAGCCCCATTGCCGCCACCCGCAGCCCCAATTATTGTGTACATGCAGTGCATCGCATATCAACAAACGCAGCAGGAGCAGAAACAACAAAAACAATTCCATTTGCATTTGGAGCTCGGACAAACGATGAAAATGAATATTGCATAAGGGTGGGAAAGGTGAGGGGTGGATAATAAATGCCGAGAGAAAGAGAGAACATCCAAATCCTCACATCCGGCTTGCACACACTGATGCCGAAGTCTGCCTATAAAATGCGCCATAACTATAGTTACAGCCTGAACATATGCAATGCATGTTGGAAGTACTACTATCTGTGAAGCATTTACTCAGGGGGAGAATTGTACCGGCCTGGGCTAGGCTCTGTTCGGTTCGACTCGACTCGTCGACTCGGCTGAAGTTAAAATGCATCCAGCCAACGCCCCTCTTATAGCACACGAGATATTTAAAAGCAAACGAATTGTGTATAAATTGCATACACAAAGGCGTTTTGGGAGATGCAGGAAGAGAAGTTGCAGCTGCAGCAGCGTAAACAAAACGAGAGGAAAGCAAGGCAAAGGACCACTGCCACCGTTGCCGCCGCCGAATTGGTCGGTAGGCAATTTCGTCGCTATACAATACACCAGCACCACCACTATCAGCCAATTCAACTGGACCCGGCCATTGTGGCCGCATAGGCGCGTATATTCTTCTACAGCCATTATGATGTCCTTCGTCGGGCGGTGGTGGTTGTGGAATTGGTCCTTTGCCTACCATTCCTCTGAACCTGCTGATGCTGACCGTGCCATGTATTTGCCCAATGCGTATCATAACATAACTTTTGTATGTGCGAGCCGAACCGAGCCGAGACGAGTGGAGAGGAGCACAGAGCTCGGTCCAGAAATTCCTGGGAAATTGCTGGATTTACGCATGTAGGTCAATATTGATTCTTTCACTCAAACTATAATCACATATGCTCCATTAATGGTCAGTCGAGCACAGGGAGTTTTATTTTTTGTATTGTGTCCACCACTAACTCCCACTTTAACACCTCCCCCCACCCTCAAATCTCACCCTTCTTCAAATCATCATAGTACGAGTATATCGCCTTTCCCAAAACTATGCAATGCTGTTCGAGTGCGATGTATGTAGCCACTCTGGGATCGTTATACCTACATACGTAGGTAGATATATGGTTATTCCTTTTTGAGTGAATTCATCCATCATCGTCAACGACAGCAGCGTCATCATCGTCACAAACACCTTTTTGGGTAAGTGCTGTGCTTTGCCGTGCTCTGCTGAGCCGGGCAGGACCAAAATCAGGTGACAAAATTATCCTTCTATTGTTGTGGGACATTGGCTATGCCAGTTTTGGGTGCCGTGTGGAGTGTTGTGCTGTGGTGGAAGGGATACCCCACAATGCTGATGATGCAACGCAAAGAACACACATAGAACTACACCAACAAAAAAAAGAAAAGACATCAAGATGAAACCCAGCATCCGGCAAGCCGGATATGATGTATTACCCCGAATCGAATATTGGATTAAGGTTGGAAGGATGGTTTGGGTGTGTTATGTTTATTTTTGCGTTTTCTTGTAAAGCGAAAAAAAATTAAGAAGAATTCAGCATCAGCATCAGGAATGGCGGTGTCCTGGATGATGCAGGTCCTGGATGATGATGCGGTGCGATGTCCTTTGGTGCAAATTTAGCGTTTACATAAATACACACATACAACAATTCGTTTACATACTTATGTACATTGTGTACATATATCGATTCATTGCATGTCTGTTTAATTTAATTGGGCAATTACATGGCATCAAACGAAGTGAAATGTGTTCATCGAGCTTAATATATATGCAATGCATGCACGCAATATGCATAGATACCTACGTTCTTCAGTCAACCAACCAATCAGTGTTGCCAAGTCCTGAACTAGCTTGATAGCCCAATTTAAAAATAGGTTTTGCTAGAAGCAAATTGATAAAAAAATAAAATTCACAACGAGGATTCACAAACTTGGTGCTATTTTCAAAATATTGTTTAAAAAAAGTACCTATATTTTAGGATTTAAAAAAGTACCTAAAAAATAAGTTAAAAAAAAACTCAATGACTCGTAATTTCGAGAATCTCTAGGGCTGTTCTTTTCAAACTAATTTTGTATTTTTTATTTTTCCCAATTTCTTATTATGGCACCGATCCAAGTGTTCCAATTTTCAATGACTCTTCCTCATAGATCCGGCTGAATGTGAGCGATGGCCTGTGTTATGTTCACCTTTATGACATCGATCGATTGTGGTTTATTTGTTTAGACCTTCGACTTCAAGAAACCCTACAGGAAAAAATCTTGCGGGGTCAAATCGCATAACCTTGGTGAGAGATAGCCTGGTGTTTGCTGTGTGGCACGTAGCGCTATCTTGCTGGAACCACACGTCGCGTTGTCTAGGTTCATATGGTTTAATTTGGCCCATAAAAAGTTAGTTATAATCGTTATGTCTGTGAAAGCTTTGATAACGTCGTTTTCAAAACAAGTACGGACCAATTACGCCGCCGCGCCGGCCCAAAATCCACACCAAAAGGCAACTTTTTGAGGATGCATTATCACCTGGTGAATCTCGCTTGAGTTGGTATCGTCCCATATACAGCAGTTTTGCTTGTTAACTCTGCTATTCATCCAAAAATGCGCCTTGTCCCTAAAGATGATTTTTCGGCCAAAATCGAGGAAAATTGAGGTTCTTTTCCAAATGAAAACCGAGTTTTGTGCACTGCAAGGAATAGACTACCTCGGGTTCTGCCGTACACTTTCACGGACCGCGGCGATGTTCCCTGCCGATCTTGCTTTCCTTGGACGAAGGGGTTTGCTGATTGTTTACTGAACGTTGAAGAGTTGACTGTGAAGGGCCATCACGTCTATCATAAAATATTGCCCAAAATTTGCGTGAACGAACACTCATTTTAATAATAAAGTTTTATAATTTAACGTGATGATGATGGCGTAATCAACTGAATAATTAACAAAAGATTCCATCAAAACAAAATGTCCGCCACAGGGCGCCAAAATCAACCCGAGCAAATTGGAAAACCCTTTATACATACATTTGTTCAATATTTCTTAGAAAAATATTTGGTATGCAGTTTGTTAGAGCTTACAAATATACTTTCAATATTTAAATTTCGTAAAAAAATGTTAGCCTATTTTTGAGATATTAAATTTGAAAAAAAAAATATTAAACGTTTTGAAAAATCCTCACAAAAATTGACATAGTTGATCATGAAATATCATTTAGACAGTCCGCAGAAAAATTTTAGTTCTTCAAAAAATATCAAAGCATTATAACGCTTTTATTGAGGTACTCTTTTGGAAAAACATACAAATATAAACTATCAACATCTCTCAAGACGTTTTTCTTCTTCATCAAACAATTTGTATGGAGACTACAATTATTTATAGTCTTTGAAAGAAAGCCTGACGCGCATTTGCTTAAAACATTAGTTTCCTAATTTGAACTCATTGGTTTTTACGTCGGATTTAAAAAGTCTAAACGGGTTAATCACAAGATCTCTGTTTCAAATTGAGTTCACATTAATTAAAAGTCATCGTCTAAATCAAAATTTGTACTGAAGATCATTTTTTAAGAAACTACGGATCATTTTGTAATATTGCACAAATTTACCAATCAATGAAGATACGACACGCACGGGGCTGCCAATCACAACACTTGTTGAGTTTAAAAACCTGAACTTCAAAACTTTAAGAACTAAGTCCTAATAAAAAAGTGCTATTGCCAATGATCGACAAAGTACAGCTTTCGTCAATAGTGCAGACTGCAGCTGTCCATAAATGATCTCTTTTTTTTAACATCAATAATTTTTCCTAAAACCTCATATTTGTCTACCAATTTAACTATTGGTAATAGTAATAGAAGGCTTGACATGATGATCTAGAAACATGGAATAGTTTTGGATTGAAAAATTAAAAAAATTCGATGTGCTATTAAACCTTGTATCGTTCAATTTTTAATAACAACTCCGTTTTTTATTTTTAAAGTCATAAAAGGGCAACTTTAAAATTGACAGTTGGCCAAAAATAGAGATATTCAAAATAAAATTTCTTATCCCAAAAACTCTTTATTTTAAAAGATATTTGCGTGCAAATTATCGCCATGAGAAGAATATTGTTTTTAGAGAATATTTCGAAACTTAAAGTTCAAAATATCACACAAAATTACTTGCAATGTCCCGATTTAGCTGGATATCTCAATCTAAAAACATATAAAGCCCACAATCTAAAAAGTAGCCCAAATAATAGCATAATTTTAGTAAAAACAAATCTATAAGCTTCAATTAAAATGTATTTGTTTTTAAAAAACAATGGCAAATTGAATATTTTTAAATAATACAAAAGTTGATGTATTGTGGTACTTTCAAAATTTTGGAAAAAAATAGCTCAATTTCCGATAAATGCTCCAATGGGAAATTTGGCAAGCCTGCCACCAACTATCTCTGTACATACAAATCAGAGAGAGGAACTATAAAACGAGGCGAGGCGTTGTCGTCATCGTTGACGATGGTGAAGGGGGTTGGTGAGGATGGGGATGAGAAGGTGGGGGCAGAGGAGTGTGTATGATGAGATGCACTTGTGTGTCAGCCTGTTATTAGTGAATTGTGCATGACAAGAGCATTCCCACATTCCACTTTATAGTATATGGAGACAAACGTAAAATGATGGCGGTAGGTGGGCGGTGGTAACTGGAGGTGGGAGTGGAGGCATTCAGTTGAAATTGGTAATCTGCATTCGTAGTTTGGATTTATGGCTAAATACTCTCTGGTACACGATTGTGAGTTTGCTCTATTGCACTGACGGCAGAACGGTCGTCCGTATGTCTGTCTTTCTGTCTGTCCAGCCGTCGCTGCGGGTCGGTCGGGCGGTATAAAGGGATCGCATAAAATTCCTCGACAAATATGTACATACATACATATTTGTATACATAAATGGAACAACTCGGAATTTGTTGCAGGATTAAATAATATATATAGGTCTGTCTGTCAGTATGTTTATATGCTTTGAGTATATATGCACATATATATGTATATGTTTGTATCTTTTTATATAGTAGATTGATACGAATGACGAATATGTAGAACGGACATTAAAGTTCGTTTGGGAATTTAAAGTGAACTCAATTTCCTTTGTGTTAATGAATGACTTAATTTAGAAGAATTGAATACAACTTTCGAAAATTTTGAGTTTCTATACGAGTTAAATAAAATTGGTAGTTTTTGGCGCCACCTACACAATTACTCATATCGAAAAACCAATCGTGAAGAAGAATGTAAGTTCACTGCAAAAACACTTTGGGAAAAAATCAATGTTTGTATAAAATAGTAAAAAATAGATTTTGTGATATTATTTTTCATTGGTTACACCTTAATACACAATGAGGGCTTTCGAGATAAATGTTCCTCATAAGTTTTCCTTTCTATTCGAAAATTAAGAAAGTGAATAGTTTTGAAAGTGTTCCATGAAATTTATTAATTCCGTTAATTCAATTTCTAGGAAAAGTGGCACTGTTTTCAAAAGGTCGAATTTAAGATTTCAAAAAAGCGTAGGACTATGAGAATTCTGAAATATGAATATTTGGAATAGTATGAATATGCGTGAAGTAACAGCTGCAGCGTTTTGTTGTTTTGTGTTGAAATATGAGTTTTACGATGCAATCTGACCTTTTTTTGTAAGACTTCTTGTCGTAAATATGCGTATTCACATAAATCGTGTTTTTTTATCTACCGCAGAATCTAAAACACATTTATCAAAAGATGCAGAAAGAACTTCCAAGAACATTAGTTGAGTGTTTTTTTTTTAATAGAGTAATGTATAAAAACGGTGATATATTTGGTTGACCCCAAATATCTCTCGAGCCAATACCGCTTTCGGCTTGAATTAAATTTTGTATAATACTTTATGACAAAATACGACATTAACATAAATTGGAAACGAAATGAAAGAAATAAGCTTAAATAAAATTATGTATATTTGTGGACTCAAATATTTTGTTAACAAAAAATTATATAAGCTCAAAAAATTACATTTTTGACGTCTCGTTAACCTTTTAGTAAGATCGTAGAGAGAATTTCCTTACAATAAATAAAAACCTATCAATATTTTTTTTATAGTTGAATGCCACTCAAGGGGTTATTAATACCCTTAACATGTTTAAAGTTTAAACACAGTGCAAGCTTTAGGAAAATAGTTAAGGATGAAAGAGGAGATACCAATTCACAATGATAGGGAAAAACAGAATTGGGTAAAGCATTCCATATTCTCGATGTGCGGTTAAAAAAAGAATCTCTATACTTGACAGAACGTCCGAAACTCAGCTCAAGGGTAAACGGATGAGCATTCCTAGAAGTACGAGTATTACGGCTGAATTGTTTGAGGGGGATATGCAACTGGCTAAATCGACAGAACACTGTTTATAAAAATATCGGTAGAACAACGAAAGGCATGAAACATCTGTGTTCGAGTGACGTAATTGTTTCGGTTAAAGCTATATTGCCTATCATTTTCAAAGATCTTTTTGGATCCTGTCCAAAATGCTTAAACTTTTTTTAGGGGCACCTTCCTATCTTGCACCGTCAGAAAAATATGTGATCATTCCATAAAAGGTGATCTGTTATACACATACCGAGTACTGAAATATTTTGTTTTGAAAAATCCTGTCAGCGTTTTTTGTTTATAAGAAATAAAAACCTTCAAAAAATGCTACTCAAAACTTTTAGCTTATTTCTTAGGAAAATCCCATTGGCAACTTTTTACAAAAAAAAACCCACAAAAACAAATAGAAACAGATAGAAATGGTTTTCGGCTTAAGTATCTTGAGAAGAATTAAGAATATTATGCATATGTAAATGTTGTTTTTAAATTTTATTTAAAACTCTTAGAAGTTTTGACAAACTGTCAAGTACGGAAAGTTTTAATTGTGGGTCACATGCCATTTTTTTAATTCTTAAGACTACTTCTTCTTCTTCTTTGTTTCCGGCTGCTATAGTAGCAGCACTTTATCCTCCTGGAGCATAGAGCGTCAACCAGTTCCTTCCATCTCTCTCTATTACTAGCACGATACCTCAGCTGGGACCACGTCTCCAAGTTTTGGGACCGAGATTCCTTCATGAGAGATGATCTTCATGTTTCTCTTGGCCTTCCAGGCCGCCACTTTCTCTACGCGATGTCAACATCCACTTTTGTTTCCCCAGTCCTGAGCCACAGTTCATCGTTAGATATGGTTTGTTGCCACTGAATGTTCAGGATGTAACGTAGACAGCGGTTGACAGAAGTTTGCAACCTTCTCGAGATGTCAGCAGAGCACTTCCACGTTTCGCAGGCATATAGCAACACGGATTTTACGTTGGACTCAAGCAACTTTAACTTGGTACGGAGCGCTATTTTCCTTGAGTTCCACACTTTAGACAGCATTCCGAATGCACTACGGGCTTTATAGCTTTCCAGATAGTTGAACTGGGTGACCTCTTCTTCACTTCTGTCACTTGTCTCACAATAATCTGTTGGTGTTGGTTTCGGCTGGTGTGCATTAACTTAGTCATACTGGCATTAGTCCTTAAGCCAGCCATTTCGCCATTTTGTTGAAGAGAGTGGCACATTTGGCTGAGGTCTCTGTTTCTGTTTGTCATTAATTATACGTCGTCAGCATAGTCCAAATGGCTTAATGTTTCCTTCAGGTGTCATTGCATATCCAGTCCCTCGTTTTCAACCACCGTAGCAGTCAACATCATTAATAGCAGCAAGAAAAGAATCGGTGACAATACATCAACCTGTCGCACTTCAAATGCGTGGGAAAGCTGTCTATTGTGTAAAACGAAACAACTTGCGTTGTTTTAAGACTCTTTTATTATAGCAACAATTGTTTCAGAAACGCCTCTAGCAACAAGCGATCTCCAGATAACATCACGACTAACGCGATCGAAGGCTTTTTCAAAATCGACGAACATGAGGTAAAGCGGCGATTGGTACTCCGACTATTATTCAAGAATGATTCGCAAGGTGTTAATGTGGTCGACACATGATCGACCACTGCAAAATCCAGCTTGATGCCTCTTGAGCGTAGACTCGATATAAGATTGTATCCTCTCGAGAATGATGCGCTTGCCATTAAATTTGGAAATACGGATAGAATGGTGATTCCACGCCAGTTATTGCAGTTCTTAAGATCACCCTTTTTTGGTAGCTTGACGATTACCCCGTCCTTCCATTCCCTGAGAAAGGTTTCGTTTCCCCAAACAGACTTAACAAGTGGAAACACTTACAAAAGTTCGTTATCATCCCACGAAAGTGAGCACCATTCGCCATACACTGCCTGACAGGCCTCAATTTGGAAAAATACGGCCTTATGATGCTGACAGTCCACAAACTAAACAGTCACTGTTTGTAGGTGCATTGGTTTTACGACAGTCACTCTTAGATTATTATTATTATTATTATTATTATTATTATTATTATTATTATTATTATTATTATTATTATTATTATTATTATTATTATTCGCCCAAATGCTACAATTCTGCTTATTGACCAATCCACTGTGTTGAAAATGTGCTTCATCACTGAAGATGATTTTCTTTGAAAATTGATCATCCAATATTGCTGATTTTTGCCACCATTCTGGCCATTGCCGAAGCTTGAAATGGCCAAGAGGCTTTAGTTCTTGGGTCAATTGTACCTTGTAAGCGCGTAAATGTAAGTCTTTATGCATAATGTTCAGCAACGACGAGCGTGAGTGGTGGAATTGTTAAGCACGACGACGAGTTAAGGTGGACGGCTCTGCATCCACACTATCGTGAACAGCAGTAATAGTTTTTGGAGTACGAATTGTTTGAGCATTCACTATTATTTTTACATATCCTAAAGAACTTGTTTGCACAAATTTTTGCATGATTTTTTCGATCGAACGCACGTTTGGTAGATTAAAGTTTTAGATATTTTTTTTTGGATAGTAATATGAAAAAACCTGAGCTGTATTTTTGTGTACGTATGTTTGATGAGATGGGATGAGGCCATACTTAGTGTGATTGTCATAGATTAGGATAGGATAGGTTAATACATTTTTATATACGACGTAACGTAAAGATTTTGTAGGCTTGAGACTCATGAGCATGCTCCATATAATTGCCCATGGGAAAAACCTTTTTTTCCAAATTTACACCTGTACCTTTCAGCGGTTTCCCTTAAACCTTATTTATTGTTATTGCTAATGCTGCTATCAGAGGAAGCTGCACTCTTTTAAACTGAAACGACAAATCGGTTGGAATTATCGGAATGCGTTGAATCAAAACATTTATTCCTTTTGCTGTTTCAGTCATGTTTATAGCTTTTATAATATTTCGTCCTAGGTGAGTAATCTTAGCCCTGTATTATTACACAACTTTAGTGCGTCAAGATTTCTCTTTAACAGGATTGGAACACCAACCTTCAATCTCAACGTATGAGAAGGCACCCCTGATAATTCCAAAGAATTAACCAAACTCTATGGGGTATGATGTTACTTGCTCCGTGTCAATAACCTTGTCTCCTGAGAGGTACTCGCCGATATTTCCCTCCACGTCCGACATAATTTGTTCGTTTATCTGGCTAACTATCTCATTAGTTGGAGCTAAAATTGCCCTCTCACACAACCACTCTCGATTACCCATATTTATATGCAGGTTTGGATAGACATTACTTTTTAATTCATCTGTGCTGTTGGCATACAATCTTCTCCGATTTTTAGAAGAGCAGCGGCAAATTGTCCTGCTTGAGAATCATTGTGAAGCTGTACCCGAAAATTCGTAGTCAGACAAAACTTTTTTACATATTCCCATAACACAGATGTTTTCAAGCATGCGTTTATTTTATCTGCCGGTGTACCTCTAGTAATTACCGGCGGTTCTGTTTATAGTCGCCAGCTAAGAGAAACACCATCCCTCTCATGATAGCCCAGTTGGTCTTGATGTCTTTCAGTGTGAGATCTAGTGCTTCAACTGCTTTTTTGTGAAAGATTGTAAATTCATCCCAAACCAACAATTTACACTGCTAAAACATTCTTCCGCGATCACTACTTCTGCTGATATTACATACTAGCGTTTCCTCATGAGCTAAGTTAAACGGCAGTTTCAGAACCGAATGAGCTGTCCGTCCAACACTAAGCAGCGTTGCTGCTATTCCTGACGAAGCTACTGCTAAAGCAACTCCATTGTTTTTCCGAATTTGAGCTAACAATAGATTCAAAAGAAAAGTTTCGCTTGTGCCTCCAGTATCATAATTTAATTCTCAAACCAAATCACTGCTCACTTCTCCAATTCTCTTTGGTCTGGTAGTCCCAAATTCAGACAAATCTTTCCTAGTAATATTTATAATGTGATCTTCTACAAAAGTTAACGCCTCATTATAAATTATATCAGTCGGATTTTGTTCTTGAACATCATTTTTAAACTTATCCCACAAATATTGCAATTTGACAGTCCACATGTTGTTACTAATATAGCAACAAGCTCTCGCACTTTGAGAGCAGATTTGCATTGTGTGGCAGCTTCTAGAGTTACTTCCCACTGGCTGTCGTTTTCTAATAAGCCTCTGGCCTCACACGTCTCTCGAAATGTTGTAAGTTCTTGTTCATTATGCTTTTTTAGACCATTAAAAGACGTTAGCCCATGCACATGATGTAACAGCATTCTCAAACAGAAACGTTCCATGTTACTAACATAGACAGTGTATACTCGTCCTAAGGCACCTTCGGATTTGACACCAGGCCAATTTTGAACTGGCACTTCTTGAACGCGACGTTTCCATTCTTTTCGTGTTGCATTTCAGATGTGATACCTTGAAACCTGGACGTAAAGAAGCGTTCTTGCAAACTCATCTCTTGTACAGAGTTAAAAAAAAGCGGTGAGAGTCGGTTTAGGTGGAAAAGATAGCCTCGCTTGTAAATTATTTTCCGTAAAATAGACACTTTCGCCGTCTTTAAATTCACACTGGGGTTAAAAGTAGCATAGGTCCTTTTTCGGGTATCAAAATGTCTCCATACCAAATTAGACCATTAGTTTAAGAGTGATTGAGTACCAGACAGAAAGACAGAGTTACTTTCGCATTTAAATTTAATAAAATTTAAGTATAGAAATAGATGAAATCATTGTATATAAACTATGCGGTAGTTTACTAAATGTTATATAAATACGTAAATAAAAATCTATCTATGTTCACGTTTGTTTTATTATATTTTAAACAAATAAGGATATTTTTGGGAGTACCCGTGGCATGATGGTTGGTGCGTTGGACTGTCATGCAAGGGGTCTTGGGTTCAATCCCTGCCTGTGCCACCTTAATTTAAAAAAAAATAATTTTCGCGGGTACTGCCTCTTGCGAGGAATTGACAAATCCTTCAAGAGTAATTCTTGTCATGAAAAAGTGCTTTCTCAAACAAGCCGTTCGGATTCGGCATAAAAATTGTAGGTCCCCTCTATTCTTGACAACATTACTCGCACACAGGAATGGTTGAGAGTTGTAAGTCACTGGGCCCTGGTTCACAACGGACTGTTGCGCCACCCCATTTGATTTGAAGGATATTTTTGACTCAACTAAAACCTAATGAACTGACGACACGTTAAGCATCTAATTGTCATAATATCATAAGTATTTCTATGACCAAATTTAGATTCTTTCTGGATCAAAGCAAAATCCTTTGCTTAATAATCTGAGTGTTCTATTTATTATAAATTGTGCGAATTTTTGTACACGTTTTCCCTTACATGATTGCTTAATCAATTCCGTTTTATTTAAAGAGGATATTACATAATAGTTAATAAATATTACATTAAATGTCATCGTAGGTATTCATTATTCAATTATTAAGTGATTAGTGCGGTGCATTTTTTGTTTGTTTTGTTATCGTAACTTATAAATTATTTTGATAAAAATCAGGATATAAGGTTTCAATCAACCCTTTATATAAAGCTTTTAACTTTTCTTCTGTTGCATAGTTTTCGCTAATGGTGTCCGGTTCTGTTAGTTTGTGTGATTTTTAAATTTCGTGCGTGATTCAAGTTCTTAAAAACTCATTATTACATTTCACTTAATGCAATATCTGTTAAGACTTTCAAACTATTTTAAAAACCATAATTTATTTTAAACCTTTATTAAAGACTCACAAGGAAATAAAAGAACATTAGAGAAATATTCAATTTGGTATTGGAAAAAAGCAAAAGACGATTGAGGGGCATTTAGAAGAACTTTTAATTTAATTTGGTTTTCTTATTTGTTGGAGTTAATTAAAAAATTACATCCTTTTAATAAAATATTACAACTCTTACAAAAAGTATTGCAAGAGCTTACCTCTGAAAGTCAGTTCAGTTTGAGAGCAATATTGAATATTTTTAGCAAAAATTAACAAGTTCAAACATTTCATAAAAAGTGCATTGATAAATTTAGAACAATTCTAAATGCTTAGGTTTAGTTGATTTTGAAATTTTAAAGATATTCTATTTTTATTAAATTTTTCGCTGGTGTATGGGGAATCAAATTTATTTCGAAAACTTTTTCCCCATACGAAATTTTGAAATTTACAAAATTTAGATTTAACTTGGAAAACAAAAATTTTGTCACCAAAGTCCTTTAAATATTTGAGTAAGAAATATTCAAAAACACAAACAACATTTTTTAAAAGATTTTTATTTTATTTTTCAATTTTTCCTTTATCGTCGATAACAATTCATTCCGCGATTACAAGTAGCGTGGAAGGCTTGTCCGTGAGCTCTGCAACATTCGTCCTTTTCGGCATTACTACGGCTGCAAACTTTATCACATGCTGGTACACGAACCCAGTTGTTGACAGCTTCAGTCGGCAATAACATTGCACAAGCAATAATTAGAAGAAATACAGTTGTCTTGCTAAAACCAGCCATTGTTTCTTATTTTTAAGCTTATATTTTGATTTATAATTGAAAGAAGTACTCCTGAAGAGATTGGAATTTGATTTGTGATCTTCAAAAGAACAATGTCCACTATTTATACGACCACCGAAACATTATTTGCTCTTGAATGAAATCAAAATTTTGGTGGGAAATCCCTGATTTGAAAAGCGTATGCAGATACCCAAAAACAAAAAACAAAGAAAAAAAAACAAGAATACAATCATGACTGGAAGTGTGTATCACAATTTGTTTATTTATGTCTCAATTAAATTGTAATCTTACACATGCGTAAAAATTGTCAAATTCGTGAGGTTAAACATTTGGGTTATCAAAAATGTTGTTTATTGTTATTGGAATACTGATTTCTGAAGCGAAAGCGGCGTACTTGAGGTAATTAAAGTGTCTTCTTTGTAACTTTTAAATTGCGTGTCTCATGGTCTAAGACCCCGAGGCAACCCACGTGCTGATCCCAGACGTTAACCATCATAAGCTCGTGTAGTATTTTTATTTTTAATATGTAAGAGATAATTATGTTGTTTTGTTACATCAAATAATTTTTGAGTATAGGAAGAAAGAACGCATTAAGAGTTCATTTTCTAAAAGTTCCATATTGATAAATTTTAAAATTTGAATAAAGTGGTAAACCGATTTTTGATTTAATTTCAAAGTCCGTTTTTGTAATTGTTTTGTTTTGACAACTAAAATGTTGAAAATATTACATTTTTGTAATGTTTATTTGGAAATTATTTATTTATCGTCATTATTGGCTCAATAGTAATAGCCGTGTCGTGACGGTTAGTGCGTAGCTATGCCATTATAGAGGTCTTGGGTTCAATCTCTGCCTATGTCACCTTATATTTTTACCTTAACGGGTTCTCCCTCTTAAGAGGAGATGACAGATCTTTCCAGAGTAAATCTCGCCTTAAAAATTGATTTCTCAAATTAGCCGTTCGGATTTGGCATAGAAAATTTTTGAGATTTGGAATTCACCCAGTTTACCTACTTCGGACTGTTGCCCCACCTAATATGTTTATTTTGTATTGGCTAACTATGATCCAGTTCTGTCCACATTAAACAAGTCTCTCCTGAGCTAATGCCATCCAGTTACACACCTCAAGGCTTTGATATCCAGGTCACTGCCATCTCTTTAACGTAACTATTGTCACCTACCACAAAATGTACTACAAAAGACTTTCTAGGTTGGTTTAGCCAAACGGAGTCAAGTCTAATTTTTGTCACGATATCTACTTCCAGGTAGATTTAATGCAGTTAATGATTATAGCTTCTCCAGAACCATCCTTCCGCACCATAAAGGGACAACAATTTTATTAACCACACCAAGTCTCGAATCTATATTTAAGTACTGGCAAGACCATCTTCCTTTATAGCAGTAGCTCATAAATCATGGTAAGGTTTCTGGATTTAAAAAGCTTTGAAATATTTACAAATCAATAATAAATTTAAATTTTTTACTAACAAAAATGTAAAAACTTGTATCGAACAACTAATTGAAAATATTAATTCCTGGGTGTAATTATTTTGAAACGAAATTCCACAAGTTTTTGTTAGGTCAAATATTTATATAAACTTCGGATATTTCTTACAGTGGACCAAGAGTGATTTTTTACTACACTTTTCAAGAAAATTATGGTTTGTCCCGTCCCACGTACAAAACAATACTGTTTTTAAATAATTAAGATGTACTTAATACAATTAGGTTTTTAAAATACGACCCTTTAAACCAGAAACGGTTTTTTGTGGCTAAGTTTTAACTCAAAATATCTCTTAACAATAAATTATATGATGAGTTTGCAAACTACACACTTTTCTTTTCCAAACAGATACAATTTAAATCATTTTAGTATCTTACTAATTTTCTGGAAATTTTCATTAGTTATGAGTCTTTATTTGACTCCATGTGAAGTTTGGAGAAAACCTTGGATTCGATACTTTCATAGTTTTGAGCAATACGTTTAGGACATAATTAGACATAAAGGTTTTAAAAATAACTCCTTTTGACATTATTTTAATATTTTTCAAAATATATCTAAAAATTAGATGTAATAGAATTGTGTAGACAACAGATTCGATATAAGAACATAACGAACTTTGAAACTGTTCTGACTTTTGCTGTTGAAAACATTTAAGTATAAATGGTTGAGTGTTTCTTTCAGATTTGAATATTGAAGAAAGAGGTTATAGATTTGAAAAAAAAACTGACGGAGTTTGTTGATTAAAAAGCTACTTTATAAATGTAGATAGGTAGCCTAAAAAAGCATTATATACGTGTTTTTTTTTATTTTAAAAAGTAGTATATCAAAAACTCGATGTGATATATTTATTTTGAAGTCGGATTTGAGGCTATCAAAAGCTTAAAGTGACATTTATTGCCTGAAAGAAAAATTTGCTTACCAACGATATATTATTGAACGTGCTCTATACATAGCATGAACTTGCTGTATAAGTCCTTATTAACTTCCCATAGGAAGTTATTGTAATGGGTCCGATTTGTCAAACTGAATATTTTGACATTTCTCGAAGTTTCAAGGTCCCTAGAGTCGAAATAAAAGATTTTTAGGAAGATGTCTGTGCGTCCCGTCCGTACGTTCGCCACTTTTTTTTTGTCGTCCATAGCTCAAGAACCAGTAGAGATACCGACTTCAAATAAATTTTTGTATACAGGTAGTAAGGCAGTAAGATGCAGAAAGGGCTCTCAAGAAAATTGCGTGAGTGGATTTAACAAAAGGTGATAATTATGGTTAACCCTTAATATCTCATGAACCAAAAACGCTAGAGACTTGAATTAAATTTTATATAATATATTGTAACGTGATACCCAACAATATTTTTTAAAAAAAAATCGAATTGACAGTTGTTTTATACAACAAAAAAAAACCTAAAAAACATTACTCAAAGTTGGTAAAAATTCAATTTCGACTCAAATATCTTTTCAAAAAATTGAGATTATGGCCTTCAACTAATTGTATCTTATAAAAAATATTGTTTTCAACATTCGGTAAAATTTTGAGAAAAATTAAATCGACAGCTTTCTAACAAAAAATAAAAACCTAAACAAAAAAATTAATAAAAGCTGGTAAAAATTGATTTTCGACTCAAATATCTTTTCAAAACCTTGAAATATTGGCTTGAAACTACTTTTATCTTTTAATAAAAAAATTGTTGTCAACATTCTGAAAAATTTTTAGAAAAATCGAATTGACAGTTTTTTTTACAAACAAATTAATTACAGTTGGTTAAAATTGATTTTTCGCTCAAATATCTTTTTGAAAATTTGAGATATTGGCTTGAAACTACTCTTATATTTTTAAATATATTGTTGTAATCATTCAGTACAATTTTGAGAAAAACCTAATTGACAGCTTTTTTACAAAAAAACAATACTACAGCTTGGTAAAAAATTACTTTCGATTTAAATAGCTTTTCAAAAATTAAAAATATTGTCTTTAAATGTTGTTTTCGATATTCAGTAGTTTTTTTTTATAAAAATCCAACAGTCCTTTTTTTCATAAAAAAAAAATAAAATCTACAAAAAATAATACGCAATTTTGGTAAAAAGTGATGTTCTGTTCCTGATATCTCACAAATTAATTTCATTCATCCAATTTGTACAAATTTAAGAAATTCTACTTAAATTGGTAAAAATTTGTTTCGACTAAAAATCTATTTAACAAAACTAGATTTTCAAACTAAACTATTTCCTTATATTAAAAATATTGTTGGAAATTTTATAAGTTTTAAGAATAATTCAACTTACAACTTTCTTAACCCAACCCTACAAACTTTTAAGCAAGATAAATCAACAGACGGGATGGCAAGTTATCAGTGACTTATTGACTTGGATAAATCTTTTAAATTTTAAAACTAAAAAAAAAGAGGTTGGGATGCACTGATAACTTTCATCCTATCTGTGGATTTGTCCTGCTTAAAAGTTTGTAGGTTTTCGTGTTTTGTTAAAAAAGTTTTCAGTTGAATTGCTCTTTTCTAAATTACATTATCTAAACTACCAACAATATTTTGCGCATAATTGAATAGTTCAAAATCAAAATCAATTTTTGTTAACGAGATTCTTAGTCAAAGAACAGTTTTTACCAATTTTAGTAGCATTTCTTAAAAATGTTTGTTTTTTATATAAACAAATACAAATTGAATGAATGAAATTAATTTGAATCAATGTCTTCTATTATTCAAGAGTTATCGAGAATCGAGCATCAATTTTTTGCAAATTTGCGTACTATTTTTTGTAAACAATTTACTTAATGTCGAAAACATTATTTTCTGTGAGAAAAGATATTTGATTCGAAAATCAATTTTAACCAACTATTAGTAATGTTTTTTTTTGGTATTTATTTTTTAGAAAAAAAATCATCAATTTGATTTATCTCAAAATTTTACCAGATGCCAAAAACGTTGTTCTTCGTTACACAAAATTATTTTGGAGATAAAATCATTTCTTGTTCTTAAAATATTCGAGGTGAAAAATATTTCTTTTTTTGATTTATAAAAAAACCCTTAATTGGATTTTTTTTTCAAAAATATACTAGTTTGGTATCACGTTACATTATATAATTGAAAATTTAATTCAAGTCTCTAGCGTTATTGGTTCATGAGATATTTTGGGCTAACCAACATTTTCACCTTTAATTAAATCGCTATGGTAAAATAACCACCCACCCATTTTTTTGAGAGTCCTTTCTGCATTTTTCTGCATGATTTTCTAAAAGCAAAACATTTATTTGAAGTCAACATCTCTACTGGTTCTTGAGATATGGACGACGAAAAAGGTTTCCCGACCTTACGTAAACACGCACGCACAGACATCTCTCTAAAAAATTTGTATTTTGACTTTAGGGACCTTGAAACGTCGATAAATGTCAACATTTTTAACTCGACAAAAAGGACCGATTACAAAAACTTCCAATGAGAAGTTAAAAATAATTACTTTTTTATAAATTTATACAAAAAAATCATAATTTTTTGTAAGAACATTTTTTGACTCAAGTAGAAATTTTTTTTTGAAAATTGAGATATGCTGCATAAAACATATCTTTTGAAAACCATGAGTAACACTTTTTATTGGAAGCTATGTTTTGATGAATTTAGTCAGCTTCATAAGTAAGACAAGCAGTTAAAGGTATACTGTACTTAAGTCTTCTTTTTTCAATAGTAATCTACGCACTTAACAAAAATGAGATTTTGACGATCTCAATCAAAATTAGTTTATCTTAGATTATTATTTTTTCATATAATTGATTTTTAATGTCGACGGCACTGAACTTAATATTTAGAGTCTTTAAATAAAAAAAAATAAAAATAAAAACATTCCTGCACACCTTAACCTGGGGGAATCACTTTGTTAGTAATTCATATTGATTTTGAGTTTTCAAAACATGTTTGCGATAACAATTGCTAATGAGCGTCACACTTCGTGTGTTTATCTTATTGTTGCTACTTATATTTCATATGAATTTTATATCTGTTTTTTATTGGAAAATAAAACTTCAATGAGCTAAATTTAGATATGTTAAACGCAATCAATTCAGAGAAATGGTTTTTACCTTGCTCGAAAATAAATACGATAAAATAATAAACGATTGTTTGTTTATTTATTTAAGAAGTTATTATTAAGTTTATTGTTATTCTGTGGTTTTTATTAAGCCGAGCCTCTGCTCTCTGGATATCAATGTGTTTATTGATGGCTGAAATAATAAAGTGGTTGAAAAGATGGTGTCAATATTGGATTATTTTTATCAGAATAATTTTTACTTTAAGATTAGACTTTAGGTGCTAAATTAATTCATAAACAATAACAAAGAGAAGAAGAAGAATTGTCTTTAATTTGTGTTTAAAAATGAATGGAAGTTAATGGAAGTGATTTATTTCTACTTTAGCTTAACTTAAGTCGAAATAAGATGAAATTAACTGAAATTATAGACAACATCAAACAAGAAAACATTTGTGGCTGAATGTAAAATATGACAGTGATGTCAAAAAAAGAAACAGTGTATCACAGTATATTAACACAAAAACAGTGTCTCGGTCAAAACTTTGAATTTGACCTCAAACTCTTACTTTTTCTAAAATTGAGGAAATCTTATAATATTCAACTATAGCCGTCGTACCCGATTTTTCTAGAATGCCCATCAGTATATTTTTTTAGCTAAATTTGGAACTGTAAAGAGTTTCTTTTTTCAGCCACGCATCAAGAATTTAAAGTGCTTTCTCCAACTCTGTTTTCGATTGCAATATGGTATTCAGAATTATAAGTCTTATGCGATATCTCCTCTTAAATACTTTTTTATGTTCCTACAACTTGCACTGTGTCAAAAAAACTATGCATATTAAGGGCATTCATACCGTTTTTAAGGATTTAAAAGGAGATGTCGATGCACATTGGTTTTAAATTCCTGAATATTGAAACGACTAGGGAAGACAGAGTGTGGTAAGGCATTCCACATTCGCGTAGTACGGCTAAAGAACGAATCTCTGTATTTGACAGTACGGCCGAAGTTGGGCTCGAGGGTATACTGAGTATTACGAGCATTACGGTTGAACTGTTTAAGGGGGGGAATGCACCTGACTATTTCACTTGAGCGTAAGCCGTTAAAATAACTGTAAAAAATGGTCAGACAAGAGACCTTACGACGATGTACCTTACGACGATGTTCAAGCGAAGTAAATGAACTCTACGTTCAATACTATCCAGGAGGCTTAAGTGAGTTGCCGGAGCACCAATTCCAAAAATCGGAGCTATATTCAAGCTTTGGCGTATATAAGTCTTGTAGATAACATAAAAACAAGTTAAAAAAGAGGCTGGTATGCGACATACGCTGAAAACTTCCCATGCCGTCTGTCGATTTGGCTTGCTTAAAAGTTTGTAGGTTTTCGTATTGGGTTAAAAAACATAACAGTTGAATTAATCTTAAAAAATTTAAAATCACCAACAATATTTTTCATATAAAGAAATAGTTTAGTTTGAAAATCTGTTTTTTTTTTAAATAGATTTTTAGTCGAAAACAAATTTTTACCAGTTCTGCGTACTATTTTCTGTAGATTTTATTTTTTTTATGAAAAAACGGACTGTTTTATTTTAATAAAAAAAACTACTGAATATTGAAAACAATATTTTAATTAAATTAAAAAAATTTAAGATAGTATTTTAAATTTCTGAAAAGCTATTTCAGTCGAAAACAAATTTTTACCAAGTTTTAGTATTTCTTTTTAGGTTTGAAATTGTTCTAAAAAAAACTGTCAATGCGATTTTTCTCAAAATTCTTCCGAATATTGACAACAATATTTCTTATAGGTTCAAATTATAGTTTGAAGCCATAATCTCAAATTTTTGAAACTATATTTGTGTCTAAAAACGGTTACCGGATCTTTTTTCCAAAAATATACTGGTTTGGTATTACGTCACAATATATAATAAAAAAGAGGCTACGATGTGACCCACACTGATAACTTCCCACCCCATCTGTCGATTTGTCTTGTTTAAAAATTTGTCTATTTGTACTCGTATCAATTTTTACCAAATTTGAGTACCATTTTTTGTAGATTTTATTTTTTATGATAGTACGGACTGTTGGATTTTTATATAAAAATTACTGAATATCGAAAACAATATTTTATGTGAAATAACATAAGTTTGAAGCCAGTATGTTTAATTTTTGAAAAACTATTTGAGTCGAAAGTAAATTTTTACCAAGTTTTAGTATTTTTTTTTTTTGAAAAAAAACTGTCAATTCGATTTTTTTTTAATTTTATCGAATGGTAACAACAATATTTCTTATAAGATCAAATTAGTTTGACGCCAATATTTTTCGAAATTTTTGAAAAGATATTTAAGTCGAAAATCAATTTTTAACAACTTTTGTTAATTTTTTTTAGGTTTTTAATTTTTTGTAAAAAAACTGTCAATTCTATTTTTTTCAAAATTTTACTGAATGTTAACAACAATATTTTTTGAAAGATAAAAATAGCTTAAAGCCAATATCTACAATTTTTGAAAAGATATTTGAGTCGAAAATCATTTTTTAACACCTTTTATACATTTTTTTAAGTTTTTATTTTTTGTAAAAAAAACTGTCAATTCGATTTTTCTCAAAATTTGTCCTAATGTTGAAAACAATATTTCTTATAAGATAAAATAATCTTAAAGCGTAAATTTCAAGTTTTTGAAAAGATGTTTGAATCGATATTCAATTTTTACCAAATTTGAGTAATGTTCTTTTTAGATTTTTATTTTTTATAAAAAAAACTGTTATTTCGATTTTTCTCAAATATTTATCAGATGTCAAAAACATTATTCATCGTTGCGCAAAATTGTTTTGGAGATGAAATTATTTTTTAGTCGTAAAATTTTGGAGACGACAAATTTTTTTTAGTTTTTGATTTATAAAAAAACCGTTAGATGGATTTAAAAAAAAAATATATACTTCTTTAATATCACGTTACAATATATTATATAAAATTTAATTCAAGTCTAGCGTTTTTGGTTCGCAAGATATTTAGGGTTAACCAAAATTTTCACCTTTTTTCAAACTGCTATGGTAAAAAAAACCACCCACGCAATTTTCTTGAGAAACCTTTCTTCATCTTTCTGTCTTATTATCTGTATAAAAAAATTTATTTGAAATCGATATCTCTTCCGGTTCTTGAGCTATGGATGACGAAAAAAACATCGCGAACGTACGGACGTACGAACATACGTACTATCTTTTATTTCGACTCTATGGACCTTGAAACGTCCAGAAATGTCAAAATTTCCAATTCGACTCGGGACCTATTACAATTACTTCCTTGAGAACTACGGCCTAGTGACTTACAACTCTCAACCATTCATGTGTGCGAGTAAAGTTTCCAGGAATGGAGGGGACCTACATTTTTTCGAAAAATCCGAACGGATAATTTGGGAAAGCATTTTTCATGAGAAGAATTACTCTTGGAGAATTTGTCAATTCCTCGCAAGAGGCAGTAACCTTATAAAAAACTTTAGATGGCATTGTCAGGGATTGAGCCCAAGACCTCTGGCATGACATTCTGACTCACTTACTATCATGCCACGGGTGCTACATAAAGTTGCCGCTAGTTGCTGGAGATTATTTAACGATGGAAATATTTTTTTAATTTTGTATACGAAGATACAAAATGTCTCAGCTTTTCTATTACTTTTCTAAAACAGATTTAACCTTTCAGTCTTTTGCCCGTGACGCTTTCTTTGGCCTCTTTTTTAATAGACTAGTTTCTGGCGTTTTGTTTGCCAATTTAATCATTTTTGATGTTCAAAGATTTTCTATCTTAATTGGAAAGAAAGATTAATCTTTTAAGAGACTGTCCTCTTCTTGTCATTTTCGTTCACAAACTTAAAGTTTCTGAGAAATTCATCGTCATCATCATCAGTTTCGTCATATCAAAGGTGACTTAATACATGCCCTAATGCACTTTCGAAAACTCCAGTTTCTTCGTGCAAAAACCGACAAATGAACTTAAGACAGTTTTAAAGGAAATTAAAAGAAAACATCGAAAATATTTTAAGCACGTAGTTGCATAATGCAGTTTGGCCGTTTTAATGAGTCTAACATTTCAAAACTAAACTCCTTTTTTCGATGCCAAAAACCAGTGATGCTGATCTAAAAAGTTAAGATTTACCATTTTCAAAATGTCATCACATCAAAATTTGTGTACGTAAATTCTTTTCAAATGCATTGAAACAACAACAAAATATTCTAACTTTTATGAAGTTTTCTAGTTTTTGATGATGAAGATGACGAGGGTGACTATTAAGTCAGATAAACCGTCTTAAAAATGTAGGCACGTCCTCGTCGACTCGACGACGCGACGTTGACGTTGATGTCCACGTATACGTAATCATCGTTTATGATGGTGCGAGCGTTTTTGTGTCGCATAGTCGTAGTAGTCATCGTCCTTGTTGTCGTACTCTCCTGTCGTCCTTTTCACTTTTCAAAACTATATTCATAGCTTATTCATCTTAATTTCTTTTGTTAAAAACATAAATGTTAGTAGATGGTACATACTCGTATCTCTTATTTTCTTATGTACCTAAGCGAGGAAATGTCAGAGCAGAGCATATAGCATCTGCAAAGTATCCACACATCTTTCCAGCCATTTGGTGTTGTTCATAGATTCATAATACTATTCATATGGAAGTACTCCGAGCGGAAACTTCATCCAAGCTTAACTTTCGCCCATCATCTGGAAGGTGTTTGTGATGACAGTGTTTCATGCAACTCTGTGTGGGGCGTGTTTTATGTGTTTTTCATGTTCATTAAGGATAGAAAAAAAAGGAAAACTTCTCCCGGAGCGACCGAAGTCGTGAGTAAATCACCGTAAAAGTATTCCCATATAATATATACATATATGCGACAGAAATAAGGAAGCTCCATTATGCCAGAGCTTCAATATGACGCTAACAAGGCATTCAAGGTGGAATTACCCTTGAGCGGAATTCGTAATATCGCCCAGCCTCTCTCTCTCTCTTCCTGCAAAGCAAAACAGAAGTCGAAAGGACAGGGAAGTATTTGCTCCTATATTAGTGATGGCATTGCCACATAGCAGGTGTTGGCACATGTGCAATAATTAATATAATTATTGTTGTAATAAAGTACACAACCGCACTACTAATCCCACAGGACATCACAACAGCGGCGCAACGACAAAAGACGACTAACCAGCACCAGAACCACTACCTTTACCACTCTCATCTATACTTCTTGATTTGATTCCTACCCCATACCCTACTCTCACTCCCACTCTATCCATGTCGCAGTCAGAAACCACATATCTCTAATAGCTACCCACATGCGGGCTTAGTTAAAATATTGGCCACCCACTTTATAGCTAGCTATCAAGGCGAGAGGCGGCATGCGGCATGCGGCATTCGGCTTCGACATAGAAGAACAACAACAGGACCATCATCAGGAGGTGAACTTATTCCATATAAATTACTCCTTTCCTTCAGGACATCCCGTCCCCGCTCCCAATGACGACGACGACAACGACATAGAACAAGAACCACATGGGTTGCCTACATTGCCTAGAAATATAAGTATAGAAGAATCTCAGCAACAAGATGGAGAATGTGAAGCATGTCAGCGTTTACAGCATACCGAACATCGTGCCATATTATTTTTTCTTCGTCCTGTTTCTAGAATTCCAGAGCCAAGCTAACACCATAAACAATAGTTCAGCTACGCAAGGAATTCTCAGAGAAAAGAAAATAATACTTGTCTGATCTGAATGGGAAATTAGGTGCTGCTACTGGTGGTGTTTGTGGTAGTGGTGAAGGAGACGAGGAGGCTTGGTGGGTCGGTGGTTGTGATGCATATGTAGTCATCGTCTTCGTCGTCGTTGGTATAGTTGTGATTCTGTTTATGGATTTCCGACGCATTCAAAAGTAGCGAGCAAAGGAAGAAGCTGAACGCGGACGACCATCGGAATCGTGCTTCATGCTTCTTACATCGTACTGAAAGCCAAGGAGGCTTCATTTCGTATTCAGATAGCGGTGGCGAAAAGAATTCAATGATTTGAACTTCCTTCGACGAACCGAACACATCCCTGACAGGATGGAAATCCTTATTAAAATGTCAGCTTTGGTTGCGTTTATACTACACTGAAAGAAAAACGAAGACATGTCATAGTTATACAAAATTTGTACGTAACTAAGAGCAGATGATTTTTACAACTTAAATTTAACACTGAAAATTTTTCAAAAGCAGTAAAAAATGATGTCCCTCATGTAAAATAAAAAGGCAACCGTGACGTTTCTCTAGAGTTTGTTTGTTTAAAAATCTTTTGCAACAATCACACGAGAAAATAAAATTGGCAAAAGCGTTTTGATAGCATATTCAAAGAAGAAACAATGAAAACCAATACACGCTTCAGCTTCGGCTTCGCCTGACATTTACGAGTTCAGCCAAAGGAATTCAATGCATGCTATCACAATGAAGCTTCAACCTCACGTTTCATTTGACAATCGTAAAAAAAAAACGTAATGTTACGTAATGTGACTCCAAACGGAACCTCTAGTTCAAATTTGCAGAAAATTTGCTTTGTCTGATAGCTCAACAGCTGTACAAAAGTCAACAAATAAAATACGTTTGCTTTTGGAGGGATCCAATGGTTGTTATAGACTGTGTAAGCTACTTCCGCGATAAATTTATTTTTTTTCGATCTCAAAACTCATTTTTTTTCTATTTGGAGAAAAAATAACTGGTGCTAATGATAGAAGTGCCATTTTAGAAATGTCATACTGGAAGTGTCATTCAAAGCAACCTCGAAGCAGGCTTAACGTAATGCAGACGAAGCCGAAGCTAAAGCGTGTTTGTGTATAAATCTCTTTAAACTTTGTGTCGAAAACTCAGTAAAAGAGTACAAATTACTTTTTTATTAATATGATCTATGACTAAGTACGATCCGCAGTAGCCAGATTTGTTTATTTAAAAATTGGTACAACTGAAAGAACATCTGTCAGAATAATAATAAAAAAACACACACAAATAGAAGAAAGTTTTGTGAAAATCAAATGTTAAAATTAACTTTAGCAAAAAAAAACAAACTAAAACTAATAAAATGGACAATTTTCAAGAAGATACTGTAAGAAATCATTTGGAAATTGAGATTCTATAAACAAAATTCATTTAACAATTGTTTTAAGAAAAAATTAACTATTCAGTTCTTCATTGTTCAACCCGAATAAAACCATCTCGCTTGCATTTCATAGGAAACATCGAAACACCATTTGCATTTTAGAAAGTGCTGCCAAACTTAATCATTTTTTAATCTTCTTGTGCGGTGGAAACACCAAAAAGATTTATTTCAACTAAACTGATATAAGCCTTTGTTGGAAACATAGCTAAACTGAATTATCTTTTCTATTGTTTTCTTTGCAAAATAAGCCCGATTAATCCATTTTCATTAACAAAACTAAATAATATCAAAAGCAATAGATTGATTTTTTCCCCAAATGGAAAACACATACATAACTCCGAATGCATCGTGTAAGATCCTACTATACTATGGATAGATTTTCCAACAAAAGACGGGAACTCGGACGCCCATCAAAAAGTTCATAACGCAATGTTCACATCTCACTCTTTTTGAGATTTCATCATTTTTACCTTTACTTCTATATCTCTTTTTAATTACCAAGTTGGAGCGTCTTTTTTCCTGAAAAAAGAAACATTAACAATTTAATGATGTTTTCAATTAATAAAATTCAATCTAAAAATTAATTTCCTGTGAGCTCAGGTTGATTTTTATTTAGTCATATTTTTCGTAAAAAAAACTTGTTTAGCTGTCAAAAATCATGTTGCAAAAAACTATTAGTTAAAATAAAAGAAGTTTTTGCAAGAAATCCAAAGCTGAAAAAAAAACATTTGGAGTTATAACACAGAAATATATTTTTCAATCTTCTAATGTTAAGTTATGTTAATCGGAAAACCAAAATGTTCTGTTCTGACAGATCGTAATATTTCATGTTAAAACTACGTTCGTGAAAATGTCAAAATGAAATAAAATTATAGACTTTTTAAAAATGATACTTGTGCATAAATATTTGAGATCGATTCCAATATCAATCTTAAAATTGATTATTTTCTCTTAAAAGGGACACTATTTTAAGATTGATTTTGTTTTTGTCACTTCTGATTTTTTAAATGTTTTCAAACTTACGTTCGTAATATTATAAAATAGAAATCGTCAATATTCATCTTTTCTTAACACAGAAAAAACAATTTTTCCCAAATATCAATAATGTCAAAGTCGATAATTTTGTACGTATTATAATATAAAATGTTTACTTTTAAGATTCCGACGTATGTGTTTTTCTCACTGTCACTTTTTAGACTTGTTTAAATGCACCATTTTAAAAAAAAATTATTATGAAATATTAAGTAAATTGATGACTAGAAAATTGCAGTAATCTTTAAAATTTTGCGACTTAGAATTCAAACGTATTTTTTACAGTGTATGTAAATATGCAATGCAATAGAAAAATACAGTAAAGAAGATTTGTCTTCCCCTTTGGAAAATCGAAGTCAAGGCATGAGCTTGAGCAGATTCTTTTTTCCTTTAAGTGCCTATAATACTTGACTGAAATAATGTATAGCTTGGTTGGTATTTGGGTTTGGACAATGTCCAGCGTTTTGAGAAGAAATTCCTCTCAATATCCTTTGCAGTGGTAACAGATATATGTAGGTTCAAATAGTTGCTTATCCTTCTTTAAGTACATTACAGACTTGAACTTGAAAGTTTATATTATTTTTTTGTTTGAAACCTATAGGAATTCTACAAACTTCAATATCATTCCCGTACGACAACGAGTAGGTATACCTTCACTCACTTTACAGGACTCTTTTCAAAACCCAGGAAGACGAATTGAAGTATATTTCATTTTTGGTCATTGTTGTCGATTTAAGTGGGACATCTTTAAAGTAGCTGAATGCTGAATGATGGTAAATTGTGATGGTTTTATAGAAGAACGAACGATAGAGCAAGGTGAATGTCGTTCGTGGTTATTTTGAGTTCAAGTACATTTATATAAAGTGCTTAAACTGTGTAACCAGATGAATGGCGATTGCGGTTAGGTTCTATATTCAGTGAAAATAAAGTTCTAAAGAGATGGGCGGTGATGCCGTATTATATACTCTTAGTCTTCACCGGGCCATGGAATCCAGCTAAATAAACTTCATCCTCATCCTTATTCCCATCGTTTTTCGAACTCAATCTCAATCAAATTATTTTGTAGGAATTTATCCAAGCATGAAAAAGGGAGTGTTCGAAGGATAACACCGGAAATAATGATGAACGTGTCAGGTTCAATGGGTAATTTGATATCAGTTTAAGTTCTTGTTTTTTTTTTCTTCTGTAAAAAGTATTTTCGACTTAAAGGGTTTGTGTTGTTTTTGGGCAAAAAGTATTCTAGACTTTATAGAGATTAGAGAAAGTGTGCATTGTTACTAGAATTTAAAGGCATGCAAGTTATATCAAATTATTTAATAAGCTTGAAAGTAAGAACTGGTGATTTTCTTCAAATTTGTTTTTGATTTTCTAGAGAATAAGTTTAATATTTACTTAACGTATGGTTACTTACCCACTTAAGGTGGCGCTGCAGTCCACCTAACAAACTTCACCATCTAGCTCGGTCCCGAGCTAGATGTCTCCAGTTTTGAGCTCCATGTTGGGTGAGGTCACTTTAAACTGACAAATGCTTACAAGTTATTGTAATTGGCTTTGAATAGAATCTAGAGAAAATAAAAAAGAACATCAAGAATTCCATATAATAAAGAAATTAGGTGGTGTAACATTCCGTAGAAAACCAGGGCTTAGTGGTCTACAACTCTCAACTATTCATGTGTCAGGCCATGTCAGGGATGAAAGGAATCTACAGTTTTTATGCCGAATGCGAACAGCTTATTTAAGATAACACATTTCATGATAATAATTCCTTTTGTAGTATTTGACAACTCCCCCCAAGAGGCAGATTGAACCCAAGACATTTGGCATAACAGTCGTACGCCCTGAGTTACTATCATGCCACGGATATTGCATCAAAAATGACACACCTACAGGAAATTCAATTGACTACAGCTAAAATGTATAGTTTTTAAAATATTCGTCAGTGAATTTTGAGTAGCATTGAATAATCATACATTTTCGAACCAAACTTTAGTGAATACATATTTGACATCGCTTAAAATGCTGCAAAGTGTTTAGGTTTTCTCCGACGATGCAAAAAGTTTTTAACCCTTTCTGATCTGGCTACAATTTATATAGCTTTTATTCGTCCGAAATTTGAGCATAACTGTCATATTTGATCTGGTGCTCCAATAACGTGGTTGAGTCTTTTGCATAGAAATGAAAAAGGAGCTCTAAAGATTGTTTAAGATCTTTCTCTTACCGAGACATTTGCTTCTCTTGAATACCACCACAAGATTTCATGTCTGTCATTGTTTTATCGTTATTTTTATAAACAATTCTCTATTGAAATAGCCAGTTGGATTTCTCCCCTTGAACAATTCAATCTTAATACCATTACTACTAGGAATGCCCACCAATTTTCAGTTGTACAGAGATCCTTTCTTTAGCCGCACTACCCGAATGTGGAATGCTTTACCAGGCTCAATATTTCCCGCTCATTACAATGTACAGAAAATTAAAACCAATGTGCATCGGATTCTACTTTCTAATCCTATACTCCTTTCCTGATTGCTCGCACTGGTTTAAATCATTATAAGGGTTTTCATACCCCCCCCACCCCGTAAACTTCAACGAATTTTATTTCGAAAACTAGCAGACCCTTTTGGTAAGAGTTAAGGATAAACCGCAATAAACCCTACAACTATAAAAATTTAAAGAAAAATGAAATGAAATTTCGAATAAATTTTCACCATAAGACTGACAAAAAAAGGTTAGCAAACAAAATGGGCCCTAAGCTATAACTTAATAAACCTAACAGACATCATTTAAAAACTCATCAAATCAGCTCATTAATAATAAATATTCTAGGTACTACCTAGTAATTTTATGCTGTTACTTGAGAGAAAAACTCAAGGTTTTGAATCAATCGTTTCAGACTAACGGATCATTATCCAAGAAATTCTAATTGTTGTTATTTAAAAATAAGATAATAATATAATTTTTAGAATTGAGACCAAAACATATTATCTTTTGTTTAAGTCTCTAAGTTAGATCCTAATAAATCAGTTAATTAACTTCGACATTTGACATTTTAACATAATAAGCTATGTCATTTGTCATCAGATTACACCTAGACTGTAGGTGCATATAGATCAGTGTACGTTTTTAGTGTTATTGAACTTTAATTGACCTGTTAAACTAAAATTACCTGTGTGTACCTCAATCAATAGGTACTTCTCAGTTACTTACGTTTTTACAAAGAAAACAGGTCAAGAGTTGGGTTTTTGGTAATTAAGTCTTTTCGATTTTGTTCCCGGAAAAGAAGACCATACCCTTAATTACATTTTTTGCATGGGGAAATACATTTTTGGTGAGTCTGCCTGAAAAATGTATTTTAGTAACACACACTTTGAGTATAAATACCATGTACAACATTTTGAATCTTCACACAACTACTTTTGAGCTCTTCAAGATTGTACCTGTACCATCTCTTTGATTTTTCCTAAAAATACCAAAATGGCTGCTTTCAACAAGACTACGTTCTTTCTTTTATTCCTGGCATTGGCAGTGATTGTTGCTGAAACTGAGGCATCAACAGTTCGTGTTCCACCATGTGATCAAGTTTGCGGACGCATCAATCGTGAGAAGGACGCATGTTGTAGAGCCCATGGACACGCTCGTCATTCTAGTTGCGGTGGTGGAATGAGATGTGTTAGACGTTAAGATTTTAAATAACTACATATAAGAAGATATTATTTAAATTTTCGAGATTGTAAATAATTTTAATAAAATAAAATGTACTATGTCTTACAAAATAGAAATGAGTTATTTAATTTCGTATTCTAAAGACACTTTTTTAAACAAAAAGTGGATTTATTTATAAAAGCAAGTAAAAAAAATATTACAAAATAAGTAAATAAAATAGTTTGATTCCAAAAATGTATCGTTCATATTTTCTAAATATAAACGACGACAGTATTCAAAATTGAGTGTTGTTTTAGAAGAATTAATTCTTGTCTTGTGGAATCAGTGACCAGAAATAATTTGGTAATTCTATTGATAAAACACATGTCTGTTCATATTAGGATATAATTTTCTGTGTCTATTTAATTTCTAGAAAACATAAAGATACTTTTTCTTCTAGAAATAATTTGGTAATTCTATTGGACTAAAGGACGTATTAAGGTCCCTAGAACTTAAATCAAACTTTCTTGGAGAGACATCTGTGTGTCAGCAGGTTTGGGATATCTTTTTTCGTAGGCCATATCTCAAGAGCTATAAGAGATATGGACTGCAAATTAATTTTATTTGACACAAACATCAAAAATTCAGTCAGTGTTTTTATACTTACAAAATATAAGGAGTTAAAAATATTCGAACTCGATATTTTAATAAAACATGACATTATGTTGGTAGAATAGTCAACAAAGTGGGTCAGGTGATTCCGCCCGTCTTTCTGTTCCACCTCTAAGCCATTTGGATTGATTAGGTTCAAACTTATACATAAAGGAAAAATAATAGTAGTTCTAATAAATTTAGTTTGGCCAAAAATCAAAAGTTCGAATTTGCTCAAAAAATCCCCCAACATTTTTTTCATGAAACTTTCTATTTTTTTTAACTGGGCTTCTTTCAATTCAAAAAATATGTATCAGAAGGCAACCCCTATAGAACTTATATTTTGTTTTTTATTCTCTCAGGAATTAATAGCTCTTTTATTGTCTAAAAAATATTATTTTTGTATTATTTTAAAAAAAATATTTCTTTTTTTTTAACACGATATCATTTCATTGCATTTATTTGACAATAATGGTACGTACAGTAAGATTACATCTTTTATAGTACTTAGATATAATATGTTTACAAATTTACATTAAATTAAATACAATTTATGAGAACAAGATTTTATTAATGTTAAAAGCAATTCTTTGTGATTGAAGGGAAAAGGGAGAGGATTATGGTTGAATTGGTAGAGACGAAAAGTGAAGAAATATTGCAGTTTTAAATGTTGTATAGTTAACAATTAATTTAATTGGAGATGGCAGCGAGTTCCAGAGTTTAACGGCACGTATAAAAAATAAACGGAACGAGTTCAGATAATTGGCGAGTTGAGGGGTAATATTAATACTTCTAGCGGAACGGTTAAATGAGAGTTTGGTAAACAGACAAGACGGAGCCTTAATATGAATTAATGTATGTAAAAATAAACAGTTTCTTCCGTTAATGTATTGCTGCGGTGTGCAACCCAATATATTTTTAGAAAATTCCGAAACATGGTCATATCTACGTAACCCATAGACGTAACGGACAGCATCATTGAAAGCAACTTGCAGTTTTTGTTTAGATAGTGAATCAAGATCACTGTACACTATTTCAGCATATGATATGAGGGAAACTATTAAAGCAATTATTAGTTTACGTCGAGTTTCAACAGGGGCCAAAGTTTACTTAAGCATCCATAAAGCGACCAATGACATAATTAGTGAGTCTATAGCCTGACAGATGAAAGTCAATAGTATATCCGAGGCTAGTGCAATGATCAACTACTTTAATTAAACGATCACTTAGCCAAAAATTAAATAAGAGCAGAGAGATCAAACGTTTTCTAAAATAGGCCATTTGCAATGGACCACGCATTAATTTGGTTAAGATCCTCGTTGATGGAGAGGGACAGTCATCAGTATACCGGTGAACCGAATAGTTCGAACAAGACGCAGGCAGATCATTGATGAACATAAAAAAGAGTATTTAACGAAGAATCGAACCCTGTGACACTCCTTGCGTAACAGGTCTGAGAGCTGAGCATTTCCCCCTTTGTGATCTATCAGATAGATAGTCACCAATTAGCAAGCATGCCCGAAGCCGAAGAAGTTAACGAGTTTCCACTTGAGAATATTGTGATTCACTTTGTCAAAGACCTTTGTAAAGTCGAGTAAGTAGAAGAGATTTATTTGACCCTTATCCTCCCTAACATCTTCAAAACGATTAAAAATTGCAGTAGAGCAGCTATGATTTGCTCAGAAATATGACTTAAGATCTGTTGCTCAGTTATCTTCTCAAAGACCTAAAAGAGGCAAGGTAGGTTGCAGAGAATTAGAGTCACGCTTCTTAACCGTTGGAAGAACACTTGCAATTTTCCAAGAGCGAGGGAAAGTAGAAGTGACAATGCATCAGTTTATAATATGAGTTAGATGGGTTATAATTAGTGGAACTATGAGTTTAACAAAACAAATAGGCACTCCATCATCACCAAGAGAGTCAGACTTAATAGCCTTCACCCATTTTAGAATATCATCTTCACTAACAACATCAAAATCCTAAAGCCCACGCACATTATTCAAGGAGTTAAATGTAGTATTTGCTCCAAACAGAAACCGACTCTCCAAGAAAATAATAAGCGTGTAGAAACTTCCCCAATCTTAAGTATAAATTCATTTGGAAGGATAGAGTCAGCATGTTTGGATAGCTGTTCAGTTAGAACATCAGAAGTGAGGGCAGAGTTGTTTGTGGTCGCCTCAGGGTCTTCAGGACGGGGCAGAGAAGCCATTCGTTTTCTCTTATTAACTGCAGCTCTTGTTATTTTATTGACGTTAGTAGACAATTATGGCAGAGAGATTTATTTTTATTTTTTTGTTTTCCTTTCTTTTTCCAATAAAATAGGTATACAGTCCTCAGATTTATAAATGTGATTTCGATATGTTGAAAGTTGAATGATGCAATTTATTTGAACAATAATCACACAAATAATAAAAGAAAAACCAATACGATTGAAAATACTTCCACTCTGCTACATTTAATGAAATATTAGAAGACTAAACTCACAATTTAATGTCACTTTAGCTGGACTGATAAAGAACACACGTCCTTTTCATGAGACATCGAAAGTCACATGTGAAAAAACGGATCAATATTTTGTAATAACACAGAAATTAGAAACGCTTGTATAAATTCATAAGTACTAAGCAACTGCGTACAAAACGATTTTTAAAAAATTAATAAATAAAGCTTTTCTGAGGAATTAAATGACACTTAAATTTTTAAAGATAAACTTGCTTTGCAGGTATATTCTCAAATATTGGAATATAGGTACTATTTTAAACACAATGGTTTGGATATATGTATTAGCAAGCTGCATTTTATTTAAAATACAAATATCTCACGAACCAATAATTCTGACGACTTCAAGTCAATTTTATAATACACATTGTTAAGTTTGTCAAATTGGTATAAACTTGAAAAAAAGGCCTTTTTGATCGAAAAAACAGTTAACCTCGAAAATTTTAAGAACGAAAAATGATGTTACCTCCAGAATAATCTTATGCATCGATAATAACATTTGGTTAAAGTTTTAGAAAAATTAAACAAAAAAAAAAGAAGCTGCATTCAAAGTTGTTGTAAATATTTTGTATTATTTAAACACAGCGTTTCTTACAAAAATCAAAGTTCTACCAAAAACTGTAATATATTGATTTTGAACTTCTTGAATATGTCTCGAAAGAAAACAGGTAACACTAAAATTTAATTCGGTAACTTATAGTCTTAAAAGAATAAATGCTAACTGTTGTTCGTAATCACCAATAAATTTTCAAAAGAATATCAAAAAAGACTATGACAATATTAAATTTACGAAATAAAACTATATTAATCGAGATAACACAATACGTTTAATATTTTAAGCATCTTCTATCAACAATAAGCTCACGAAGTCTGTTAAAAACAATCTCTTAAATTTGATGTTACAAGAAATATTCAGGCCTATCACGAATTCCATCGTAATTGAAAATGTGATAGGGCTGATCACTACCATTCTTGAAATCTTATAACTCACTGACTTTATAGTCTTAATAGAACACATTACTCGTTCTCTCTAACATAAACCCAATTTATTATTGCATTAAAAATCTTTAAATTTTAATCTGCATATATTTCATCAATCTTTGACCTCTAATAAAATAAAAATTAAATAATAAAAAACAAGGTAATACAATTATTAAGTGCATCTCTTTGCACTTCTCTATCACATGGAAAATCAAAACTGATAACATTGCAACCAATGATGCTTTGGAAAATCCCTTGTAAACGTTTTTAACTTCACTGCATGAGATTTCGAAAAGTATAAAAAGCTAGAGCAGTTATTTGAATCTTTACAAAACAATATTTCATCTCAACAAGAGTGTTTCTAAAATAATAATATTTCTATTAAATTAAAATGGCTGCTTTCAACAAAACCACCTTCTTCCTTTTGTTCCTGGCATTGACAGTGATTGTTGCTGAAACTGAGGCTTCCAACGTTCGTGTCCCACCATGTGATCAAGTTTGCAGTCGTAGCAATCCTGAGAAGGACGAATGTTGCAGAGCCCATGGACACGCTCGTCATTCTAGCTGCGGCGGTGGAATGAAATGTGTTAGGCGTTAAAATTCCATTTGCCTTTTTGTTTGTGAAAATTATATAACAATTTTGTATTACATAACAATTTGTAAAAGATTTAAGAAAATTTGTGTTTGAGGTGTTCGTTTTCTTCTTCAATAAATCTTACTTCTTAAGAATGGAATAAAAAAAAAATTTGAATGTTTTTTTCTCATTAACAAAAAAAGTGATCAGCAAATATTGACCCTGTGTTTGAAGACTTTGATCCTTGTTTATCTACAAATCTACTTCATTTTCGTTTGAAGCAGCAATAAACATTAGGCTAAAGTTTATGGTCTTGTTTAATGATTTCTGTTGTTTTAAGTATGAATAAAACAATTACTTTTAAGTTTGGCATTCGTAAAGTTGTGTTTGGTGTTTGTCCGTGTCGTAAGTTATGGATTGCCAAAAGTGGTGAAAACAGCTTTTTCGTGATTATTTCCGTTTCTTTAGATCTTGTATTGTTAACAACTTGTCAAGCATAAAACTTACTAACCATTTTGTATCACCGATACAAAATACGCTTAACCATTTTAGACGTGAAGGGCAAAAATTAACTCAATAAATTAAATTGTTGGTGAAAAACTTAAAGCTTATTAACAAAAAATATTTTTTTTTTCAAACGTCTAAGCTCTTAACTATTTGACTAATCTTCTTCTTTCTGAATACCTAACGTACATTGCAACCACTTTTTTCTGCAACCACATCGTGTGCCGCATCTTTTATTCCAAATACAAAACATCATTTCATTTAATTCATCTAGTAATGAGAGCTATAGTGATACCATTTTTGTAATTATAAGCTATAGAAATCCATTTTTAAGCACTCAGTCCTAATACTGGCATTCTAAGTCATGCCTACTTTTTGTTCACTATTTATTTATTTTCAAAAACTTACTGAGAAATAGTTGAAAGTATGGACAAAATTATTCAGAAAATCATTTTTAGTAAATTGTATGACTGACAACGTTGGTAAAGGTATTCAAACCATTGAACATTATAGAAATGGAGATGATCTCGAAAAAGCAGTTTCGCAATTTTTGGCGGTCCATATAACAAGATTTTATGAGACTTTTTACACATTTTTAGAAAACCAAAAGAAAGAAAAAGAACTAAAGGTGATTTTTTTGTTATTATCTTTTTGGCAACACTGGCTTAAAAAGCCCACGCACGTTTCGTTTTTTGTTTCACTATCAAAAATCTTTAATTTTGTCTATAATTGAACCATGAATCGTCTTAAAAACGAACAACGCTTCAAATTATTGAATTTTATTATCAAAATGCGTGCTCTGTTTAAAAAATTCATCGCAACGAAAAATTTTGTTCAGCGACGAAGCTCATTTTTGGACCAATGGGTACGTAAATAAGCAGAATTGTCAATTTTGGAGTGAATAAAAGCCAGAAGCATCGCAAGAGCTACCAATGCTTCCAGAAAAAGTCAAAGTTTGGTATTGGTGCAGTTTATGGGCTGATCATCATTAGACCGTACTTCTTTAAAGATGATGTGAATCGTAACGTAACTGTGAATGGTGAGCGCTACCGTGTTGTTGACGCATTGGAAGACAACATTTATGCATTTATTCGTGAGATAACGGCCGAAATGTTGGAAAGAGTATGCCAAAATTGGACCAAGCGGATGGACCGTTAGAGCGCAGTCAAAGTCAACATTTGAATAAAATAATTTTTAAACATTAAATTATATGGAACGATTCAATAAAAGATTTCATGCATTTTTATGATTTCCAGGAACTCAAAAATATTTGCTTTGAGACGGTGAAGCACAACATAAATTTTCTTCATAAATTCTAGTTTTGAGAATAGCACTCATAAAAATGACTTGTTTATCTCATAAAAAGTCATTGAACTAAGTCTCAACCATCATTTCTGAGAATGCTATTCACATTGAATTGATGAACTATCTTATGCAGATAGTTTGTTGAAAGTTGAAACTCAAGAAATTATGATTTACCTTCAATTTTGTTTTCTGTAAGACTGAATTGAAAATAATATCTGCCTAAGTTCCTTGCAAAAATACTTTTAAAAACCTAGTGACTAGCCATTTACAACACTCAAACACTCCTGTGAGTGAGTCGTTTCAGGGATGAAGAGGACCTACAATTCTTATGCCGAATCCTAAAAGCTAACGTAAGAAAGCACTTGTGATTACAAGATGTACTCTTGGAGGATTTGTCAATTCCTAGCACGATTAAAAAAAAAACATTAGATGACACAAGCAGGAATTAAAACCAAGGCCTCTTGCATGACAGTTCTACGCATTACAAACGCTAAGATCATTGATTTAAATTCTATAATCTTGAAATATCGAGAAATGTCAACAATAATAACAATAAGTAGCTAACTAGCACTTGCATATCGTTAGTACTTTTTCAAATTCACTAAGAGTTGATTTCAATTAAACGTAGTTTAACTACTCATATAGCGGAGCACTGCTTTATTGTAACCAAATATAAGGACCCAAATAATTCTATTTTCAACGTCTAGAGGTACAAACTAGATACTAAATTTAAAAGAAATACACGAGTCTAGCAAACGATAAGAAACAAACTTCACGTTACGTCGAAGTTAAGAATTCCAATACTTTATTACAATTAGTAAGAGATCGTAAGTTCTTTGAAAAGTTTTAAATAAATAGCATCAATTTTTGTTTTCCCTCTTCAAAATTATATTTTGTTGTTTTATTTACTACCACGCCCTTAACTTAAATCTTTATCAATATTCCGTCAAACTCTGACCCTAAAACAAAAATTTTATAAGAACGTACCAAAACAAAACAACATGTTATTGATAATTGTACAGCTTTTGAATTAGTAGGAAATTCACAACTGATTACAATGATGCGTGGGAAAATCCCTCGTCGCGGTCAATTTTGATTTGTATATAAACCAAGTGTCTTGGGTTGAATCTTTACAAAACAACATTTCATCTCCTCAAGAGTGTTTCTTCAATAATTAAAAAATAATTTCTTAAATGGCTGCTTTCAACAAAACTACCTTCTTCCTTTTGTTCCTGGCATTGGCTGTGATTGTTGCTGAAACTGAAGCCTCCACCGTCCGTGTTCCACCATGCGATCAAGTTTGCAGACGAAGCAATCCTGAGAAGGACGAATGCTGCAGAGCCCATGGACACTCCCGCCATTCTAGTTGCGGTGGTGGAATGAGATGTGTTAGACGTTAAAATTTTGCATTCATAGCTGTGCTTAAGTTAGTTAAGTTCTTATGTGTTAAAATCATCAATAAATTGCAATTCTTTGTATAATTTAATAATAATAATGTATTATTTGTTTCTTTTTTGTCTCAACGGTGTGAGTTTGAGAGGTTGTGAAAGATGACTAACACTCAACATTTCTTCAATATTTTTAAAATCAAACCATAAATTGTAGAAATTAATACAAAAAATTATAAATTGAATTGTCAAAATCCGAGGACTCATTTTTTGACACTGCTACTATACTAATTTGAGTTATAGAAACGTTTGAACAAATTTCGAGCCCGAGATTTTAATCAAACACGACTTTACGATGTCGGAAAAATTGGATCCGGCAATTCCGTTTGTTTGTCTGTCCTCACATCTACAGCCTAAGCCATTGGACAAATTGAGTTAAATGATTTGAGCAGATCTGAATCAGAACATTTTCTTAGGTCAAAAATAATAGTAGTCCCAATACAAGTTTTTGGTCAAAGTAGAAATTTCGAACTTTCTTATAGTCTGGTATCGATTTTTATCAAACTAAAAATAATAAATTAAAATTTTTTTGAGGAAATAAACATTTATATCTTAAAATTTAGGTACTATTTTTATTTTTTAACATACTTTTTTTTAATTTTCGTAATTTTTGAAGAATATACAAGAACAAGTTGAAAGGTTTCTTTCCTACAAAAATAAATACAATTTATCTCAATCTCAAGAAACAGGCGTTGTCTTCAAATTTGTTGAGCAAGATCGGTCTGTTTGCATTATTTTTGAAATTTTCTCTGATTGAAGCTGCCATACGACCCGAAAAATATAACTGACTTTTCAGATTTTTGAAATTGCATATTGAAGATATCTTTACATTGAAATTCTTTGTAATTTTATTCATATTCAAATTAGCAAAGATAAGTGAAAGAATATTATACTTTCTTAGAGGGAACTTTTAGCTACCAAAGTCGAAACCTCATTGGTAATCAGAAATGTAAATAGTCCTGATTTATATGTTTCCATAACGAATCACAGGTGTCAGTTTAAGTTCCACAATAGAATATGGCAGTTACGAAGCGAAATTAACCTTTTCCTTATTAACATACAAATTCGCTTGAAAAGCTTAAGTGTCTTCTTTGTAGAGTTTTAGTTAGTAAAAGTTTTTGACAATTTTGATTCCTTAAAATCTCGTATATTGATTCTAACCCAAATTCACTTTTTTTTAGTAAAATAAGATCAGTCACTATTTTTTGAATGCCAACTGACCTAAAGTTGTCAAAATAAGTATCTAGTGTTGTTATAAATTAGGCTTGGAAATTTGAACAAACCCAAAAATACTACTTTTCTTCGGGATTATGTATTTTGTAAATATTAAATTTGTACAAAATTTCGAATTAGAGATATATGTATGTAAACCATTACATTAAAATGGTAAGGAAGTCGAAAAAGTGGGTTCAGCGATTCCTTCTTTAAATTGGAAATTAAGATTTAAAGCAGATTCACGTTATGAATTTTTTGATTTTTCTTTTTGAGACCAAAAATCCGAATCAAAATTCGAATTTTCTCACAAAAGTCACTACACGTTTTTTTTTCAATTCGATATCTCAAAAGGGGCCCACATTTTTTAGCTATGTAAATTCAAATCTAAAACGTATATTAATAAGCACTGCACAATTTTTTACCAAACATTTTTTGAAAACAAAACTGACAAATTTGTGTACACATACAAAATTAATTTTAAAATATCCCCTTTGACGATTTTCAAAAAAGAAAATTATAAACTATGGTTTTTTGAGAAATTAAATGCCTTTTAATTTTATTGCAGATATTTTTAAATCTTGGAAAATATTTCTATTTTAACTATTATTATTTGAAATTTGTTGACTAGATAAACCATCAATGACTTCTTCTTCTAAAAATGTTAAATTAAACTTAAAATTATATGTATATCATAGATTATAATGCATAAGTTCAATCAATTGGTGGATCTTGGCTTTTTCTATTTTTGTCTGGCATGGAAGTTTTGCAAAATATAACTTTTTTTCAAAGCAGATTCTTTGGATACAGGAGCAAATTCGTGGTTCCTTGTTGTTCAAAATGTAATCAAAATGTTACAAAAAAAAATCAGATCGAAATTGTTGGCTCCCGTTAATTCAAAACACTTATTTGACGAAAAGTCCACTCGAATGGAAGATCTGTTATTCCGATACAAGTGATATTTTTATTTATTTTTACGGAAGACTCAAGAATCTTTGATACCAACATATTTTTCACAAATTCGCCGTTTTGCCAATTTTAACTTTTAAATCAGCCCATCGAAACAATCCAAGCAAACACATATAGAATTTTAGGATGATATTTTGTCTTCTTCTAGAAATATTTTAACAACCAACAAAAAAGCTCATAAACAATGAGCAGACAGACAGTGTACTTTATGCAGTTGTAAAATTTTTACTAACTTTATACGACTTTAAAGAGAATTTAAATATTATTATTTTAGATCGAAAAAAAAACATTTCTATGTTTCATTAAACTACGTCACTTTAAATTTAAATATGAATCAATATTCCATCAATGTTTGACCCTAATAAAATAAAAAAAAAATAATTTATAAAATAACAAACCACGATACAACAATATAGTGAAGTGATGCAACTTCTTCATCAGAATTCAGATGGAAATTCACATCTGATAAAAACTATGCGTGGGGAAATACCTATGGTTTCAATCTTATCTCCATACGAGTTTGATTTGTATAAAAGCAAGAGCATCTATTCGAATCTTCACAAAACTGAATTTGAGCTTATCCAGAGTGTGTCTTCAATAGTTACGATAATTTTCTAAAATGGCTGCTTTCAACAAAACTACCTTCTTCCTTTTGTTCCTGGCATTGGCAGTGATTGTTGCTGAAACTGAGGCATCCAACGTTCGTGTCCCACCATGCGATCAAGTTTGCAGACGAAGCAATCCTGAGAAGGACGAATGTTGCAGAGCTCATGGACACGCCCGTCATTCAAGCTGCGGTGGCGGAATGAGATGTGTTAGACGTTAATATTGTATATACCTAATTAGATATTATTTTGCTTGTTGTCTGTCAACTTTTTTTTCATAAAATAAATGTTTTAAAATTAATTAAATTGAATCATTATTTAGTTTCTTAAAGATTTACGCTTTAGTGAGAAATTAACTGAAAAAATACAGGTGTTCCTATAAAAGGTATCCTGAAACATTAACATTTTTTTCTTAAATGAATACGCAAAATAAATAAGAATCAGATTAATATACAAATATCAAAATTAAATTGAATGTCCATAATTTATCAATTTGTTTACAACAGCAAAAGTAGAATTTAAAGACTTTCTAGTTTTAAGTTTTTCAGAAATTTATTTTAGATGTCAATCAAATCAAAATTTTGAAAAACTCATCGTGCGAAATCCTTTTAAAACTATTTTTACTTTGAAACTAGTTTTAAAGAAATTGTATAATAAGGGTACATAGGTTTCTTAAATCAAATTTTTACCAAAAATTTGACTCTGCTAACTTTCTTTTGTAAAAGTGAAGTTTTATTTTCGAAGTAAAATAAGAAAAAGGTAAGCAAATCGTAGGAGTGGCGATAATTTTAAGGAGAATATTGCCCCAGAATCAATTTGGCAAAAATTTGCTATTAATGGTTCGGAATGCGATTATATTTTATTTGTCTTGATTCCTGAACATAGTGTTAAGGGTCTCGAGCATCGGTTATGAGTTTCTTAAAAGAAATTAATTGTTTGATACTTTTTTTATAAAACAACGTCAACAAAATTGACATCAAAGGCATTTTGTTTACACTGAATTTTGTTTGCAACATAAAGGAACTATTAGCCAATTATTGTATTCGTAAACAATGTCTCAATCAAGATTTTAATCAAATATGACAATACAGTAGTTAAGAAAAGGATATTGGGTCGATTGAGTTCAAACCTAAAAATTAAGGTTTTAAGCAGATAAGCCTTAGGAGTTTTTTTTAATTTTTAAGGCCACAATTTTTTAAGGTCAAAAGTAATTTTTTTTCGAAACGGGCAGATAGATGTGTGTTAAATTTTCTCCAAACATTTTTTACTTAACTTGGCTTCTTTAAATATGAAACATTTTCTTTTTGAAATTTACTTTTCAACTGAATTCAATAATTTTTTTTGAACACATTCTTGTATTGTATAAATAATATTTAATTTAAAATGTCTATTTTTTCAAATTTGATATCTTTAAAACGTGTGAACATGTAACAGGTATTTTTTTTATATATAGGTCATATTTTTTAACAGACTCCTTGCACCTCTTGCATCTCTTGGGACAAATCGTGGATTTATGTTCAATGTAGTTCTCGCAAGAATTTTAAAAATTAACTCCATTCAACTTTCCAAATAATGCACAATGTTAAAATCATATCAAGAATATCCCAAATACGTTTTAGACGTTTTAGTGCAAAAACAATTTCCGATGAAAACTCCAAACAAAATCTTTTATTTTTAATTGTTGGTTTCTTTAAAAATGTTGACGGTCTTTATGATTCAAACTTAAGCTCGATCCAAAAATCTGTCAATTAGCAAGCAATAATTTTAAAAACGTCTTCAAAGAGTTCGTTACATTTTTTGTAGGTGATATTTTAAAAATAATTAAAATAAACACATTTTCGCTGATTCTGAAAATAAAAACATTATTCATTTTTGTACGTCATAACATTGCGCATTTTCTAGCTTCCAGTTTTCACTGAAGCATCGTTGAGAGAAAAAATAAAGAATTTTCTAAGGATAAAGAATATTTTTATTTTTTTAATTATAATTACAAACAATTCACTAAACAACAGATACAATATTAACGTCTAACACATCTCATTCCACCACCGCAACTAGAATGACGAGCGTGTCCATGAGCCCGGCAGCACTCGTCCTTCTCAGGATTGCTTCGTCTGCAAACTTGATCGCATGGTGGGACACGAACGTTGGACGCCTCAGTTTCAGCAACAATCACTGCCAATGCCAGGAACAAAAGGAAGAAGGTGGTTTTGTTGAAAGCAGCCATTTTAGAAAATTATCGTAAATATTGAAGACACACTCTTGGTAAGCTCAAATTTAGTTTTGTGAAGATTCGAATAGATGCACTTGCTTTTATACAAATCAAAATCGTACGTTGGGAGATATGATTGAATCCCTAGGTATTTCCCCACGCATAGTTTTTATCAGATGTGAATTTCCATCTGAATTCTGATTAATACATTATGTCGTTATAATGTAGTTTGTTATTTCATAAATTAATTTATATTTTATTAGGGTCAATTATTATTAATTAATATTTAAGTTCGAAGTGACACCAAGTAATAAAACAATAAGATCGTTATATTTTTCGAGCTAAACTGCTAATATTAAATTCTCTTTAAAGTTAGTAAAAATGTATTACTATATTTTTAAGTACTTGGACTGTTTGGAATAGAGTAAACATCTTATTGTTTGTTTGATTTTTTATTGGTTGTTAAAATATTTGTGAAAGAAGAAAAAATATTATCTTGAAATTCTTTGTGTTTGCATGGCTTGTTTCAGTGGCTTCATTTTAAAATGCAAAAGCGTGACAAACTTTCCGCAAATTAAGTGTTTTTAATTGTTAGCAGTCCAAAATTACGATCTGAAATAAATAATATAGGCACATCAATATTTTGTAAAATAAATGTTGATTAAGTCTTGTATTAAAACAATCAACGTTTTCAAAAATGTTACCAACAACGACTTTATAATTTGTTTTCTCTTTAAACTGGAAGAAACTTATTTCTCATAAAAAATGCACTTTGTCGCACAAACTTAACCCTTTACCGAAAGGGTCGGTTTAAAAATAGTTCACTTATATTTTTTAAAGTTAGGTACAAGATAAGAAAAATTAAAGTTTACAAAAAAAAATAACTTTAGAGAAAAAACACTTTTTTTTTCTTATGGCTAATCAACAAATCTCAAATAAAAATAGTTCAAAATTCGTTTCAAGATATCAAAATATATTTGGAAAATAAGTTTATCTTCCAAAATCTAAATGCCATTTCATTTCTCGAAAAAACCTTAGTATATTGTTTTTTTTTTATTAATTTTTCGAATTGATTCTTAAAAATTAATTTTGCGGGTATACAAATTTTGTATATTTAAATAAATAGACATTTTGAATTTCTATAAAAAAAATGTTGACCCGCCTTTGAGATATAAAATTTTGAAAAAATGTGTAGGGTGTTTTTAAGAAAATTCCAATTTTCCAATTTTATTTTGTATGAGGATATTGTCTTACAAACATTAAAAAAAAGACTTCCAAGTGTATTTAGAAATTTAGTGAGTTAACAGCTCCGTTCATTGGGATCTAAATTGTGAATACAATTTCACTCTGAATGTTATATATTGACGAATTTTTAAAACATTAACACTATTCTTCTATTTTTTTCTTCTCGGTGGTGTCCTTAAAAAGTTGAAAATTATATTATTTCGTAAGCCAAACTTTTAGTAGGACGTCAGTGTTTCAATAAATTTTACCAAATACTAACAACAAAATGTATAAAATGAAAATAATTTATTGTCAATATTTGTCTTTATTTTTAAGGTATTTAATTTAAAGAGTAATTTTTATTATGGAGGTAATATCATTTCTTCTTTGTAGATTTCTCTTGATCGCAAATATTTTTTTGCGGTTAGCAAAATTGTTCACTTTTTTTAAATTGTTGTAGAAAAAAACTTCAAAATCATTTTTCTTTATATCGATACTATTATCTCAAACAAATATTTTAAGTCGATACCTATATCTGGTAGTACGATTGGACTAGTGTGAATGGTCAAATATTGTCCTTTTCTCAATAAATTGGGTTATGAAGTTATTTTCGTACATATAAGGATTTTTAACTTAATTTTTAAATAATTTCTTTGATCGTAAATATTGTATTAGTTGGGTTGATTTTGAAAACTAAACACAATTTTTGGGAATAGTTGTTTTTTTTTTTAATTAAATAGTATAAATATTAAAGCCATGTGTCGTGTTGTGGGGGTTAGTTTAACGTATTTTATAAAGCTCTAGTTGCGACTACTTAAAACCTTAATTTCCTAGTTTAAACTCGATCGATCCAATAGTTTAAAGTGTAGATTTGAGGATAGACAAACTTACGGGATCGCCGGATCTCCTTTTTGTATATGCTTTAAGTCATGTTTGATTAAAGTCTCCGTTCCTATGTGTCGCAATAATGTAGTATCAGTTCCAAAAAAAAATAAACGAACATTTGCCCTAAAATCTTACAATTTATAATTGTTTTTTAACTTCTACATTGTTTGGTTTGATTTTTAAAATATTGAAGATTTGTTAGGTGTTTGATCCTTCAAAACCACTCAAACTCAACACCGTTGAGACAAAAGAGAAACAAATGAATTATTAAAGTAAACAGAGTAGAGCCATATTTTTTTATTAAATTAATAATTTTTACAAACAAAAAGTTAAACAGAAAGCAGATTTATAAATTTACAATTTTAACGTCTAACACATCTCATTCCACCACCGCAACTAGAATGACGAGCGTGTCCATGAGCCCGGCAGCACTCGTCCTTCTCAGGATTGCTTCGCCTGCATACTTGATCGCATGGTGGAACACGGACGGTGGAGGCTTCAGTTTCAGCAACAATCACTGCCAATGCCAGGAACAAAAGGAAGAAGGTAGTTTTGTTGAATGCAGCCATTTTAGAAAATTATCGTAACTATTGAAGACACACTCTTGGTAAGCTCAAATTTAGTTTTGTAAAGATTCGAATAGATGCACTTGCTTTTATACAACTTAAAATCGTACGAAGGGAGATAAGATTGAAACCATAGGTATTTCCCCACGCATAGTTTTATCAGATGTGAATTTCCATCTGAATTCTGATGAAGAAGTTGCATCACTTCACTATATTGTTGTATCGTGGTTTGTTATTTAATAAATTAATTTATATTTTATTAGGGTCAAACATTGATGGAATATTAATAAATATTTAAGTTTAAAGTGACGCAGTTCAATAAAACAATGAAGTTGTTTTATTTTCTAGCTAAAATAATAATATTTTAAATTCTCTTTAAATTTATATAAAGTTAGTAAAAATGTTACTACTGCATATAGTTACACTGTCTGTCTGCTCATTGTTCATGAGGTTTTTTATTGGTTGTTAAAATATTTTTGAAAGAAGAAATATTATTATCTTAAAATTCTATTTGTGTTTGCTTGCATTGTTTTGATGGGCTGATTTAAAAGTTAAAATTGTCAAACGGCATTGCCAAAAATATGATATTAATAAATTTTCTTGAAACTACGGTAAAAAATATAAAAATATCACGTATGTGTGACACATCATCCATTCGAATATTTGTAGGACTTTTGGTCGAATAATTGTTTATGATCTAAACCAAATTAGTTAAGTTAATCAATTCTCTGCATTACAAATATGAATTCAATCTAGTACAACGTTATATATAATCAACGTATTTAAAAATTATTACCAAAAGTAACTTTTATAGCTTCAGGGAAAACTAAATTTTCATAAAAATGAACAACAAGGAAGTACGAGCCTGCTCTTGTATCCAAACAGTTTGTTTGAAAATATTATACTTCTGTATATTTTGCAAAATTAGACGCCAAACAAAAATAGAAAAAGCCAAAATTGTACTTCTTAAATTGAACATATGCATTTAATAATTTAATTTTCATTAAAAAGCTTTAGAAGAAGAACCCATTAAGGGTTTTTATGGGTAGTCAACAAAATTTAAAACAAAAATAGAAATATGTTCCTAGATTTCAAAATATACCTGCAAAATAAATTTTTCTTCAAAAATTTAAATGCCATTTTATATTTCAAAAAACCTTAGTTTATTATTTATTTTCTTAAAATTGTCAAAGGCTATTTTTTTAAATACTTTTGTATGAATACAAATATGTTTCAGTTTTGTATTCGAAATTGGAGAACAAAAAAATGCGTAATACGAATCTGCTTTAAACCTTAATTTGGAAGTTTGAACTTAATCGACTTCATAGTTTGATCTTTCGGAGCGAGGACAGACCGACAAACAGGTGGACGGAATCACTGATCCCACTTTTTTCGACATCGAATCTCGACTTCTAAACTTTGAACGAATTACGAATTTAATATTTACAATAGACATAAGTCCTATGTGTTTCGAGCTAAAATTCTATTTCGTTCAAATTTCCAAGCCTTATTTAGATATATCAATATTCCTTATATTGACAACTATTGGTGTTTTATCTAAATTATGAATTCAGTCCGCTTTGTGTTTACATAATGAATGAGGCTTAACAAATGTATAGAAACAAAACGAAACGGGCTTCACCCGGGAGGTATTCAACTATTTTGTATAAACAAATGAAGATGAAAAAACTACTATTTTCTTATATTGTACCTTTTTTATTTATTAATTTATTTATTATTTCTGTGAATAATTCCATTACGGTTATAATACTTCTTTGTAAACAATATTTTTAGTTCTTTGGTGAGGCGCATACACATATATATCTTTGGCCGAGCTGACACGGGAGCTAGCAAACAAATTGTATGTGGGATTTGTGATGTCAAGGCCTGCAACTTTCAGTGTCTGTCCCTGTGCTTTATTGATAGACAGCAAAACAAAGCTTTATAGGAAATTGGACCCGTTTAAATTTGAAGGGGTATTCGTTAGTAACCATCGGTATCCTGTTAATGAAAACGACTTGTCCTTGGGCTGAGCCGGAAAAATTGTAGCTTCAATCACGTTCCTCTGCATAGTTACTATCCGTAATCTAGTACCAATGCATAATTTCGGTGTATTTAAATTCCTCATAAGTATTATTGGAACCCCAATTTTCAAGTCCAGTTTATGCGGAGGAAGTCCTGATGTATTCAAAAAATTCAAAAATTCAATTGGAATATCAACAGCTTGCTTGATCAGTCAGATTATCAATAGAAACATAAGTTTGTTGATGGGCCTGAAACATTGGAAGAATTTTATTATTAATGCTTCTAACAGAATCGTTTTTAGGTGCGAAAATCACTCGTTCGCGTAACTAATCATCCGTTTTCTCTGAAATTTGGGCTCCCTGTAGGTAAACATTAGCTATAAATTCGTCTTGTCCAGTGACGCTATTTAGTTCAATTAGTACTTCACCATCATTATTTAAAATATTTCTATTTCTTTTATTTAAAAAATTTCTTAAAAATTGTGCTGCATTATTATTACCACCTTAATGTACGCGCATATTTGTGCTCAATCTTAAAAGTTTGACTTCTGGCAAACGACGATTTTAGGCAAGCATTTTTATATCGCTTTTCTACCTCTTGGCACAACTGGTAATATTTGCCGAAAATCACCAGCGAACAGTATCACAAACCTCCCATCGGACGTTCATCAGCTCTAAAATCACTAAGTGTACGATGCAGAGCTTCAGGCCCACCTTTATTTACCATAGTCGATTCGTCCCTCACAATAAACGTTGTTTCTTCAAGCACTTTAGCTAGTGAGTTTTGTTTCGAGATACTACAAAATGGACGCTCTTGGTTTTGCAAATCTAAAGGCAATTTGAAAGTTATGTTGCAGCAAATCCCAGATGATGCTACTGCTGATGCAATTTTTCCTTGCATTCTACATTTAGCAAGCAAGAGATTGTACAAGAAAGTTTTTCCAGTCCCGTCAGGTGCATCAAAAAAGAACATTTTACCACTATTCTACATCACGTTGTCGATTATAGTATTGTATGCAAGTCGCTGGTCGTCGGTTAATTTTTGTTATTTTTCTTTAACGAAAATTGAAAGTTTGTTGGCATCATACGTTGTTTCTAAAAGATAATCCCTGTCCTGAATAAATTGTCTGCCACGTTCTTCAATTCGTGTAGGAGATTTCATATCAAAGTTTGACATCATTCCTCCCAAACAGCGGAGACCTGGTGGTTCTTTAGGCAATTTAAATGCACTACAGAAATTGCACTTGGTATTCATATTTTCTATCGAAACGCGAAATCAGTGAGTCAGTGATAAATGTATAGATAAAAAGTTATTGACAATTGGATAAGAAGTTTCGAAGCCGAACCGTAACAAAGATTTCCTCTTTTGCTTGATAACAGTTGTATATACATATATAGATGCATTTTAAAATCTAGTAAATTAACATATTATTAAATGGGAGCTAAATTGGGAATATAATTTCACTCTGACGAATTTTCAAAATAGTAAAATATGTCTACTATTTCTTTTAAGCTCGAAAACTTACCAATGGCCCTTCAATTTTTTCACAAAGCTTACCTAATTTTTACAATAAAATGTAAAAGTTAAAATTAACTTAAAGTAAAGAAAAACACGACCTGAATTTATTTGGAAGTCATTTCTGCACATCATGATGTTATTTAAAGTCGATAACTTTCTCTGGTGGTTCTCAAACTTACGAAAGAAACATATCTCTAAAAACTTTTGATCTAGATTTTAAGACCTTGAAACGTCGATAAACATTAAACTTCTTATGGGAAGCTAAAAATGTGGTAAATCCTTTGGGACTATAAGAAATTATTTCTTGAGACTCCAATAGTCAAATTCTGTCCTTTTTGAACAATTAAGAAATTAAGTTTTTGTATATCCGTACACATAAAAGTTCTTGACTGAAATAAATTTCAAATCAGTTCTTTGGTCGTAAAAATTGTATTAGTTCGGTCTAGTTGATTTTGAAAACTAAACGCAGTTTTTTGAAATTATTTTCTTAAAAAGTCAATAATAAAAATATTGAAGACATGTGTGTATGGAACGGCGAGTTTAACGTACTTTATGAAGGTCCAGTTTCCACTGCTTAAAACTTTACTTTCCAAGTTAAAACTCAAACGACCCAATGGTTTAAGATGTAGATGTGACTTTTTCGACATCATAAAGTAATGTTTGATTAAAATCTCGGGTTCGAAATTTTTACGAATGTTACTTTGTGCCGCCAAAAAATGAGTCCTCGGATTTCGATAAAATTTAAATGACAATTTTTCGTAAATTTAATAGTTTTTTTTTAACTTCTACAAATTATGGTTTGATTTTTAAAATATTGAAGATTTGTTAGGTGTTAGTGATCCTTCAAAACCTCTCAAACTCAAGCACAGTTGAGACAAAAAAGAAACAAATCACTCATTAAATTATACAAAGTATTTTTACAAATAAAAACTTAAACCGAACATAAATCTATAAATGTAAAATTTTAACGTCTAACGCATCGCATTCCACGGCTGCAACTAGAATGACGGGCGTGTCCATGGGCTCTGCAACATTCGTCCTTCTCAGGATTGCTACGACTGCAAACTTGATCGCATGGTGGGACACGAACGTTGGACGCCTCAGTTTCAGCAACAATCACAGCCAATGCCAGGAACAATAGGAAGAAGGTAGTTTTGTTGAAAGCAGCCATTTCAATTAGTTTTTCTTTTGTTAGTTTAGAACAATTTAAGTTACACTCTTGAGGAGATCAAATATTGTTTTGTAAAGATTCAAGTAGATACGTTAACTTTTTATACAAATCGAGAAGAAGCGTATTGAAGAAAATTCAATACGAGGGATTTTCCCACGCATCAGTTATCAGTTTTGAATACGAAAGCTGTATAATGTGTTTACCAATTAATTTAAAAGCTTTATGAGAACACGCTTATACTATTTTTTTCTTGGAAACTCCATTCTTGATTGTTCAACTGCGTGGTTTCGCTTTGAGCAAAAATTGTTATCAGTATTTATTTAATCTTTGACCCTAATAATAAACAAATTAATTTATTAAAAACAATTTAAGTTAATTTTAGAGCATCTCTTCACAGTGAAATTTACAATTGATTACAATGATGTTATGATGCTTTGGAAAATCCCTTTAATCAATCTAAATAAACAGCGTTTGTTTTCAATTAGGGATGTATAAATAGCAAGTGCGGTCTCTTGAATCTTTACAAACCCACATAAGATCTCTTCAAGAGTAATCCTTGAAAAAAGTGCTCAATCAAATTACAAACATTTAAAAAATGGCTGCTTTCAACAAAACCACCTTCTTTCTATTGTTCCTGGCATTGGCTGTGATTGTTGCTGAAACCGAAGCCTCCACAGTTCGTGTCCCGCCGTGTGACCAAGTTTGCAGACGTAGCAATCCTGAGAAGGATGAATGTTGCAGAGCCCATGGACACTCCCGCCATTCTAGTTGCGGTGGTGGAATGAGATGTGTGCGACGTTAAGAATAAACTTTTTGTATTATTTCTGTTTGTTGTTTTGAAAATAAAAAAAAATAATTGTATTGTACTCGATCTTAGTATCAAAGTTTCCTTCAATTAAATGTTCCTTAGAAAATCACAAATTTTAACTATTCAACCTCTATTATGTTCTTGATTTTGGCAGAGACGAGGATCTAAGACTTCATTTATATTTTGTACCATTAGAAAATTTTAAATCTATATTGAAAAGAAATAAAATGTATCTAACCAGAAAGATAGATTTTTATTGCTGGTCTTGAATATTTTATATTGGCTGCGTTTGATCTCGTGTTGGATAAGGATCTCGTGTTGGGTAACGTATTTGGATAGGTGGATTTTTCAATACTTGTTGAACGAGCTGTCACAAAAAATAAAAGCAACTTTCAGCTGTTCACAAAACGCAGATAACCATTTAAGCTTCGAAGTCAAAATTGTTGTGAGATAAAACATTTATTGGATAATTCAACTGATTCAAAAATAGGTCAAATAAATTCAAAATAGATCATAATTACCTTCTAAATTCGGAGGCAAATATCTTCCTCATTTCGTATCTTTTTGTTTACCAACAAATACAAAAAGCTGAAATCAAATTTCAAGTTTCTTGAAATTCAACCATGTGTTGAATCAGCTGTTCTGTCAGATACCTACAAACCCCAGAAATTCTTGAATACCTTTGGATTCCTTTTTTGACATCTCAGCTGTTTTTGATCAGCTGTTATTATACACGTAAAACACTACCAAAAAGGTATCCGGATACGGTATCTGAGATTGAACGCAACCATTTAGTAGTTTCAAGTAAGTGACATTCGCATTTCACACCTGTCAAACTCAGACGCCTAAAATTACAAAATATATGTTGAATGGTTTAAATTTAAGATAAATAAGTAGCTTATCACTCTAATACTTACTTAAAATGGCGCTACAGTCCGGGGCGGACCTGGGCCTCAACCAACATGCATCTCCAGCCAGCTCGGTTCCTAGCTTGCTGTCTCCAGTTTCGCACGCCAAGTCGGTTGAGATCCTCTCCCACCTGAGTGCACCACCTGAGTCGCGGTCTTCCTCTACTGCACCGTCCCTCATGATTGGATTCGAAGACTTTCCGGGCTGGAGCGTTGATGTCCATTCGCTCTACATGACCCAGCCATCTAAGCCGTCGGACTTTAATTCTGCTAACTAGGTCAGTGTCGCTGTACAGCCCGTACAGTTCGTCGTTATATCTTCTCCTCCATTCTCCATCTATGCGTACGGGACCAAAAATCACCCGAAGAATTTTTCTCTTGAAGCATCCTAAGACACTCTCCTCATCTTTCTTTGACAGGGTCCAGGCCTCAGTGCCATAAATTAGAACGGGGATGATGAGTATCTTATAGATGGTGATTTTACATGCTCGAGAGAGGACTTCAACTTTGCAAGAGATATTCTTCGTTTGATTTCAGCGCTGGTGTCGTTGTCTGTGTTAATAGCGGTGCCTAGGTAGACAAAGTCCTTAACTACCTCGAAGTTATAGCTGTCCATGGTGACGTTTTGTCCACGACGTCGTTGTTCAGTGTTCTTTTTTGATTACAGCATATACTCGGTCTTGCCCTCATTCCCACCTTCTTCGCTTCCAGCGCAATGCTCAAAAACGCTCCACTGACATCACGCTTTGATCTTCCAATTATGTCAATATGATCTGCATATCCGAGTAGTTGGATGGACCTTTGGAAGATTGTACTTCTAGTGTTGAGTTTTGCACAATTCTTTCCAGAACGATGTTGAAGAGATCACATGACAGTGCATCGCCTTGTCTAAAATCTTTTTTGACATCAAATCTTGATTGAATGAGATCTTTTCCGACCTTGATAGAGCAGCGTGCACTCTCCATCGTAATTCTGCACAAACGGATAAGTTTGATAGGATTGCCAAAACTAGACATTGTTCTGTAGAGCTCTTTCCTATGGATGCTGTCATACACGGCTTTAAAATCGATAAAGAGATGGTGGGTATCAATTTGAAGTTCCTGAGTTCTGTTCCAAGATCTAAAGTAGTGTGAATATTTGGTCGATAGTGGACTTTCCTAGTCTGATGCCACACTGAGAAGGACCAATCAGGTTGTTGACGAATGGCTTCAGACGTTCACATAATACGGCAGAGAGGATCTTATACGCAATGTTAAGAAGACTGATGCCTCTGTAGTTGACGCAATTAAGAGGATCTCCTTTCTTATGTATCGGGCACCCTATGCTGAGATTCCACTCATCAGGCATGCTTTCTTCCGACCATATTTTGCAGATGAGTTGGTGCATGCTCCCTACCTACAAAGCCTGCTACTTTGAATAGTTCGGCAGCGATTTCGTCAGCCCCAGCAGCTTAAGCTTTCTCACAAAATTTCGACTTTTCGAAGGCTACAACTTAACAAGGTAATCATGAAGTTAAAACATGAAAGATTAAAGAAGAGATGCAGATCCGTATTCTTTATTCTATATACTTATTTAACTTAACTTACTTAACTAGTTGGCGCTTCAATGCGTTGTGTTCCTGGGCCTCAAGTAATAACTTTCGCCAGCTTTCTCGATGTCTAGCTTGCTGCCTCCAGTTTCGAATACTAAGTTGACGTGCGTCGGCCTCAACTTGATCGCTCCACCAGAGATGTGGCCTGCCTCTGCTTCTTGTTCCTTCAGGCTTGGTGTATGCCTTACGAGCTGGAGCTTTGATGTTCATTCGCTCAACATGCTCTAGCCATCTTAAGCGTTGAACACGCGATTAAAGTTTTGTACAGTGTCTCTTTTGTACTTCGCGATAGGGCCTTATTCCTCAACTGCTTGCTTAGGCCAAAGAAACAGCTATTAGCAAAGGTAATTCTACGTTTGATCTCCACGCTGATGCCATTTGCAGAATTAACAGCAGTGCCCAGATAAACAAATTCGTTTACCACCTCGAAGTTGTACCTACCTGTCAATTATTATCACATTTTGATCAAGTTTATGGTGTAAATCGACTCTATTTGGCGACAGTAAATACTTCGTTTTGTCCTCGTTAATGTCAAGAAGACCCATTTTCTTCGCCCCAGAGTCGATATTAGAGAAGGCACCCGTCACTGCTCGTTTGGTTCTTTCCAAAATGCCGATGTCATCTGCATATCCAAGATATTGTGTGGATTTTTGAAAGATGGTGCCACTTGTATTTACGTTGGTGTTGCGCACCACTCTTTCAAGAACAATATTGAAGCAGCTACATGACAGCGCATCGCCTTGTCGAAGTCCCCAGGTGGTTTCAAAGGTTTCAGTCGAGCCTCTTCCAATTTTGACGCAGCAACGAGCATTTTCCATCATCATCCTGATAAGCCTTATCAGTTTGGTAGGGATACCAATACTCAACATGGCACGGTATAGTTCGTTCTTGTCCACACTGTCATAAGCTGCTTTAAAATCGATGAAAAGATGGTGTGTTTCGATGTTATGTTCTTGGGTCTTTTGCAGGTTTGGCGTAGAGTGAAAATTTGGTCGATGATAGATTTTCCAGGCCTGAAGCCAAACTGGTAAGGGCCAATTAATTCGTGAGTAAATGGCATCAGGCATTCCCATTATACGCTGGACAAGATCTTGTACGCTATGTTTAAAAGGCTTATGCCTCTGTAGTTGGCGCAGGGTCACCTTTTGTATGGATCGGGCAGATGGTGCTTAAGTTCCACTCGTCGGGTATTCTCTCTTCCGACCAAATTTTAAGTAACTAGCTGGTGCATGATTTTTTACTAGATCTGCTCTAGCGTACTTAAAAAGCTTCGCCTGCAGACCGTCATCGCCGGCCGCTTTGTTCGACTTCAGCCTGGTGATGGCTAGTTTGATCTCACTCTGGTCGGGTGGGTGGAACCCTAGATCATCAACCAAATGGATTTGACGTGGCTGCTCGCTGCCGGAATCGTTGACTTCATCACCATTTAGTATCTGGTTAAAATGATCTCGCCAGATTTTTAGTATTATCCCGTCTCGACTACGGTATTCCCCTCGTTATCTTTGAAAGCTCCAGGCCGACTAGTGAATCTCGTTGTTTTCTTTTTGACTCTTCTATAAAAGCTCCGCAACTGTTTCCTGTTAAAACATTCCTGGATCTCCTCGACTTTAAGCTCCTCATGGGCTTTTTTCCTGCTGCAGTCTTCCAACGTTGAATCTTCTCCTCAAGGTTGTTTCGCCTGAGAGCTTCTATGGATATTCGTATACGCGCACTTTAGCTCCAACTAGGTAGTGGTCGGAATCTATGCTGGCTGATCTGTACGTACGAACGCCAAGTATGCTAGAGGAGTGTCTTCCGTCAATAGCAACATAATCGATTTGGTTGCATGTTCGATCATCGGGGGACCGCCAAGTACCTTTGTGGATATCTGGGCGATGGAAACTGGTGTTACTCAACAGCATGTTTTTCTTGGCTAGGAAGGCAATAAGCCTGAGTCCGTTTCCAGATGTGATGCCGTGTAGGCTATGTGTTCCGATTGACCTACCAAAAATGCCTTCTTTACCAATTTTGGCGTTAAAATCTCCTAGGATAATTTTAACATCGTTTTTGGGACATTGCTCATATGTTTTGAAGAGGAGCTCGTAGAAGTCTTCTTTGGTATTGTCATCCTTCTCTTTCGTAGGGTCATGAGCGCTGATAAGGGTCCTGTGGTAGAATTTGGCCTTAATGCGGATTGTCGTCACTCTTTCGCTTACTTCCCGAAAGCTTAAAACTCTTTGCCTTAGTTTCCCTCTGACAGCAAAACCACATCGAAATAAGCCCTTCCTCCCATCGAGTAGACACTTCCCATAGTAGAAATCACAGCCTTCAATCTTCCTACTGCCTGGCCCATTCCATCGCATCTCCTGGAGGGCTGTCACATCAGCTTTGATTTCGGCGAGGGCATCGGCAAGCTGCTCTGCTTTGAGTGGGCGGTTGAGTGTACGCAAATTACATGTACATACACGTAAACCGTTCTTCGGTTTTCGTTTGCGGGGGGGGGGGGGTGCCAACATTATCAGTCCGTCACCGAGGCTATTACTTGTGTTTTCATCACACTTTAAAATTTCCTTTCATGGCCGGCTGACTGAGATCGTTAAAGCTGGTCTTTTGCTCCTACTTCCCGAGAAGGTAACTCAGGTGACACAGCTCTGGATCCGATGGATCCAACGTCCGTCGTTAGTTCATCTTGCGGCTATCCAGCGGGCACCACCAACAAATTTTTAAAATGGTCTGCCAAAAGCATTATGCTCAACTTGGGATGGATTTTAAAGGTTTTGCCATTCTAATGTGTCACCAAATTCCAAAAGCCCTTCGAGTTCATACAATAACCGCCTAGCTTCTGTTTCAAAGTATTCTGATTTTTTTTGGAAACACAAGGTCTTGTAATAGGTGTTTGCTTTACAGTCTTTTAAAGCGTTCATAGCTTGAGCGACACGATAAGCTCTTAACCCTACAAATGATAACTTGTTGGCCTTTTAACATTCTAGATGAAACCAAGGCGCTATAAAGCTATCTTGTGTTTTGCTAATGCTGCACAACGTTAATCTAACCATTTATAGCCCCAAATACCACTGATTTAGACTTAGTTGGAATTTTGTTTCTTGAGAAATCTGACATATTTTTAGCTCACTGCTCTACCGGTTTAGTGAATCTACAATTCTACAGTGATGAACATTCAAGTCAACTAAATTCCGACTTCCACTTTCAACAAGTGGCTTTTTTATTCTTAAAAAATAAGGAAAACAAAGAAACTTAAAATATTCAATAAAATTATTAACGACTAACTATGTCACTTCTTATTTCTATGCCGCAATAGCGCGTCAATGAAGCGTGGTGTGAGATCTTTGTAGTTCCATGGGATTAGTGTCCACCGGAGCACTCGATCTATTCGACATCATATTCTCAACTCTATTTGTAGTTTCTCTCATGACTCCCGAGAAATCAGGCAAATCGTTCAGATCTAAGGTCAAGTGAGCCGAAAATCGTTTGTAAACCGAATTTTGACTTGATTCTCGTTTGGTTCGACTTTTAGTCTCCTCGTATTTGAGTTGTTGTTTGAGGAATATCGATGTTTTCAGCATATCTTGGATATTCTTGAATATTGCATCGGACTTATCGATTCCTTCAACAGCACTTAAAATACAAACACCACAAAAATCATGAGAACATTCCAAGAGTACACTATGTCCAGAAGTTCTTACCTCACTGCATATTCCATGTCATAGCAATGACCTTGTAAATCGTTTTGCAATTGAATAACTTCTGCTCTTTTCTCGATGATGGGTGGAAGAACTTTACGGACATGTTCTTGAATCCGAAAGAATGCCAATGAAGGATCATTGGCGACGATATGAATGTTTTCAGATATTTTTTCAGAAGCTACATAGAATCAAAAAAGAAGGAAATATAAAATTGTGAGTTTTCTTTGATTGCGTTAGTTTATTCGTACTTTTTCTTAGTTTGTGGGTAAGTTCAACGTCTTTGTTCATCATTTTGAATGATTTTGATTTTGATTTAAACTTATTTCTATTTAAAAATTGCGAAAAATTGAGGAAAACAAAAATTCGATGATATATTTTTTGTTTACCTTGCAAAATCATTTGACAGCTGGCATTGGGTTTTGAGGAGCTCTGGCATCAAACTTCAAACAAGAAAAATGTAATAGAATTAAATTGATAGGCATGAGCGTTCCGGGATGAGAAAAATAACTCTCCGTTTGCATTTGTGTTTTCTTATACATTTGTTTTATTTAAAGCTAAATATTCAATTAAAATTGTTTCTAATTGTTTTTCACTCACTTAAAATAAATTTTTCAACAAAATTACAAGCAGCTTTTTATTATTCGTTTTATTTTGTCAAAACATTGTATCAACAAATGTTATTACTAGTAGTTTCCTTGCAAAAAAGCGTTTATATTCAGATGGCGTTGAAAACTAAACACAATTTTTTTTTCAACCAAATCTACAAGAGTTCAAACATAGCTAAAGAGGTTAGCAGGAATTTGTATTTTTATGAGATTTAATATCGACTTAAAGTCCATATCTAGAACGTCAATACATAGCGTTGTCGTTGAGATTCTTTTAAATTTATTTTTAAACACTTTTTCGGATGTTATTCCAGACATGTTTTTTGAGCATCTAAGGTTCGTTATTACGGTCTTTTGTGAAGCCACAAAGAAAACATCTGACGCTGTCAAATCGCATGGTTTTTCTGACAAATTGTTAATGTCATCAAAAGGTGAAATTCTTCAACCAGGAAATTGGAAACATTGTACGGCTTGTTACTGCGTCTTCCTGGAGTAATAGAAACGTTTACATTTACGGCTGGAATATTTCAACTGAACGATGCGTTATGAAATCAGTAACTTTAAATTTCATCACAATTCTGCCGAGGACGCGCAAGTCAGTCGATTATGACGATAAAGCATCGCATAATGGAAGAACAATTGACATGCTTGAACACCATTTTTTAATTATGTTTTTTTTTTTATTTAAATGCGGTATTAGAGTGATGTTCAAATGGTAGACATGTGCATTCAAGAGGACCCAAGCGTCCACAGGTTTTTCTGAAAACCCACCTCTGTGGAGTGGTGTTTCCACTAAGGCACTTCTCCTTGTCCAAACGGCAGCGGACGAATTCTCGAGATGGAATCAACGGTGGCGTCTACAGTTTCAGTAAGGTTGAACTACTTAGTGAACCAAACGAAATAAGGACAACGAACTTCGGATCTGTGCGTGGAATGTTAGGTCCCTTAACAGACCACGTGCAGCCGAACAATTAGCGGAAGCCCTAAACTGCTGCAAGGCAGATATTACTGCCATCCAAAAAGTACGATGGGAAGAACCGGCCAAATGCATACGAAAAGACTGCGATATAAACTACAGCGACTGCTACCGAGATCAAAGACAGCGTCTATTTGGGTGTGGATTTGTTGTTGAAACTAGGCTCAGACAAAAAGTCTTGAGTTTCAACAGTGTGAGCGAGCGCATCACGACAATCCGCATCAAGGCTAAATTCGCCAACATAAGCCTAATATGCGCGCATGCCCCAACAGAGGAAAAAGATGAAGACACCAAAGACATATTCTTCCAGCTCTTGGACAAGATATATGAGCAGTGCCCCGGCTATGACATTAAAATTGTCTTAGGAGATTTTAATGCCAAGCTAGGAAGAGAAGACATCTTTGGTGCACAATCGGGAGATACAGCCTGCACGACATTACCTCCGACAACGGATTCAGGCTGGTCGATTTCGCTGCGGGGCGAGACGTCTGGTAGCTAGTACGCAGTTCACGCATCTTAATATCCACAAGGGGACATGGAATTCTCCAGATCAATCAACTGTCAACCAGATTGACCACTTTGCGATCGAAGCACGACACTTCTCCAGTATACAGGATATCCGAACATTCCGAGAGGCCAACATTGGCTCGGACCACTACATCGTTGTAGCCAAGGTACGGCTACGGATATCCCGGTCGAAGCCAAAAAAGGAGAAGATTTGACCTTAGACGGCCTTGCAACCATCAGAGATACCGCCTCTGAAGTTCTGTGTTTCACGCGGCCACCACAGCGAAACCCCTGGTCTGACGAAGAATGCCGGCAAGCGCACGCAGCGAAACAGCAGGCATACAAAACGGCGCTGCACGAAGGACCAGAGCTGCTCGTTAGCTCTGCGAGCAGAAGAGGAGAGAGAAACACCGGCTTCTTCTGATGAAAGGAGACCCTCTAACCTGCGCCAACTACAGAGGCATCAGTGTCCTTAACATTGCATATAAGATCCTCTCTGCCCTATTATGTGAATGTCTGAAGCCGTTCGTTAACAACCTGATAGGTCCTTATCAGTGTGGCTACAGACCACGAAAGTCCACTATCGACCAAATATTCACACTACGGCAGATCTTGGAAAAAACCCAGGAACTTCAAATTGATACCCACCATCTCTTTATCGATTTTAAACCGCGTATGACAGCATCCATAGGAAAGAGCTCTACAGAACAATGTCTAGTTTTGGCATCCCTGTCAAACTTATGCGTTTGTGCAGAATGACGATGGAGAACGTACGCTGCTCTATCAAGGTCGGAAAATATCTTACCGATGCATTTGATGTCAAAAAAGGTTTTAGACAAGGCGATGCACTGTCATGTGACTTCTTCAACATCGTTCTGGAAAGAATTGTTCTAAACTCAACCATAAACACTAGATGCACAATCTTCCAAAGGTCCATCCAATTAATCGGATACGCAGATAAAATTAACACAATCGGAAGATCAAAGCGTGATGTCGGGAAGCGTTTTGAGCATTGCGACGGAAGCGAAGAAGATGGGTTTAGTGGTAAATGAGGCCAAGATCAAGTATGTACCTATATGCTGTCATCAAGAAAGGTCATTGAACAACGACGTCTTGGACAAAACGTCACCATAGACAGCTATAACTTCGAGATAGTTGAGGACTTTGTCTACCTGGTTACCGCTATAAACACAGACAACGACACCAGCGCTAAAATCAAACGAAAAATAACTCTCGCAAATCGCTGCTTCCTTGGACTTAGAAGGCAATTGAGAAGTAAAGTCCTCTCTTGAGCATCTAAAATTCTTCGAGAGAAAGATTCTTGGGGTGATTTTTGGTCCAGTACGCATAGGTGGAGAATGGAGGAGAAGATATAACGACGGACTGTATTTAGCAGAATTAGCTGGGTCATGTAGAGCGAATGGACATCAACGCTCCAGCCCGGAAGGTCTTCGAATCCAATCCCAAGGGACGGTGCAGTAGAGGAAGACCGTGATTTAGGTGGCACAAACTCAACAAACTTGGCGTGAAAAACTGGAGACAGCTAGCTAGGGACCGAGCTTGATGGAGACGCATGTTGGTCCAGGTCTGCCCAGGAATGTAGCGCCACTAGTAAGTATTAGAGTCATAAGCGATTTATTCCTCGTAAATTTAAACCATTCAACATAATATACTTTGTAATTTTAAACGTCTGAGTTTGACAGGTGTCAAATGCAAATGTCACTTACTTGAAGCTACTCAATGGTTGCGTTCAATCTCACATAGGGTATCTGGATACCAATTTGTTTCTGTTTTACATGAAAAATAACAGCTGAGCAAAAACAGCTGAGATTTCAAAAAAGGAATCCAAAGGTATTCAAGAATTTCTGGGGTATGTAGGTACATATCTGACAGAACAGCTGATTCAACTCATGGTTGAATTTCAAGAAACTTGAAAATTGATTTCAGCTTTATGGCTGAAACACATACACGCTTCAGCTTCGGCTTCGTCTGCGTTACGTTAGTCTTGCTTCGAGGTTGCTTTGAATGACATTTCTATTATTTCATCCCTTCAAAGAGCAAATATATTGTTTGTTGACATTTTTTTACAGCTGATGAGCTGTCAGACAAAGCAAATGTTCAGATAATTGAACTAGAGCTTCCGTTTGGAGTCACATTACGTTCTTTTCCTTACGATTGTCAAACGAAACGTGAGGTCGAAGCTCTATTGTGATAGCATGCATTGAATTCCTATGGCTGAACTCGTAAACGTTAGGCGAAGCCGAAGCTGAAGCGTGTATGTGTTTCAGCCATTATGTATTTGTTGATAGACAAAAAGATACAAAATGAAGAAGATATTTGCCTCCGAATTTAGAAGGTAATTATGATCTATTTTGAATCTATTTTATTTATTTTTGAATCAGTTAAATTATCCATTTAATGTTTTATCTCACAACAATTTTGACTTCGAATCTTAAATGCTTCTCTGCTTTTTGTGAACAGCTGAAAGTTGTTTTTATTTTCTAAAAATCCATCTATTCAAGATATCCTATCAAACACGAGATTTAACGCAGCCAATGAATGACTTCTTAAAAAAACATTTTAGTTTACAACGTGTCGGATATTTTTTTGGAAATGTACCTTTATTAATCCCTTTAAGAAATGTTGCTTTCGGTCACTTCCGTTTTTTCCTGTCCATCTCACGATGAGATCATCGTTTTCTCTTGTAGAACAGGAAATTATTAATTTTTCTGAAAGCTTATCGTTTTTCCTGTGTTATGTTCTTTTCCCTAATTATTTTGTAAGATTTAAAACAATTTCAATTCAAAATAAAAGCAGACTATGACATATAAGCTGTCAATATTCAAAGTGTCCATTTTGGCTGAGTTTTTAATAGAGCTGTTTTGAAGTTCCATCATCGATGAATATTGTTTCCTTTTTTTGCTATAGATCAATCCAAGCCAACATTTTATTTTGTTGTTTGAAAAACTTCAATTGGCTATGCAAACATCTAAACTGGGCAGTCTTGAAACTAAACCAAAAAATTAATGAAAGTGAGTGCTAAGCGGTCATTTTCAGTTTCCGACGTTTTAGCTAGTTTAGACCGAATATTATATACCTACATAAAATATAGAATTTTCAAGAAACTACAACCCTTTTATTCAACACCCATTGTGAGGAAATAATGATAGTTCCATATATTTTCCATCCCTCCTATAAATTTACGGATTATGGTGTCGTGCTATTTAATTACATGTTATTGGCAAGCCATGCAGGAGTATCCTTTTTTTCTAAATGTGATAATTATATGAGCCTTATAAGTATTAGAGTAGGGCTATTCTAAGCCCAATAATTATTTCATTTATATAAAAACACTCTAGCCCTAAGGTCTTACTTTTAATCTGTTCTTTGAATAGAAAGCTAACATTTTTATAAAATGCCTCTCGAAGATTTCAAAACTTTAAAAGAGAAAAACAAACAACGTCTTTTGTATTTAATAAACGTAACTTATTCGTTGGGAATAAATATAACAGCCCCTTCGAGATTTAAGGATAATTTGAGGATGTAAGTAGAAAATATGAATAAAACAAGGATAAAGTTTTAACTAAGACATTTTTCATTTGACAGAATCTCAGTCTACCTTTTGGTAACGAGCATCTTTACTTTATATGGACATGTTCAAGCCATGATTAGAAATTTTGGAAATATTTCTCTTATGTCAGAGGTTTTTAAATGAGAATTATCATAATTCTTACTTGAAACAGTTTTTTTAAAAACTTCTTATCTTTCATTTCAGAGCATTTGTCTTTTCTTCCAAATTTTAATTTCTTTTTTAAAACTAAGTTACATGGCTGTTTTTCAAAGACGCTTTTTTGTATTGCTAAACAAAGTCGAAACACACGAATTGGTCAATGGATTTGAACTTCTGTCAATGGGTAATTAGATGTGTTCACTTAAGATTGGTTTAAAATACATAATTGATTCTCTTTATTTTTAATAGAAACACCGTACAATAAGGAATTACGAAAAGATGCAATTAAAATTCTCAATGCATCTTGGAAGTTCGGAAAAATACAATTCTATTTTTATATGTGGGCTTGTGTTATGATATTTTCGTATTACTTTGTTATAAATATGGGAACAAATATTTATAATCATGCTGTTGGCACGGCTAACTATACAAATGTTGTTCGTGAGTTTTAAAATTAATTTACAAATACACAACGTTAATTGGCGCCCAACGTGAAAAACATAATTATTTCTGTTCTTGAAATTTTGTTGTAGCCTTTTCTACTCTTTATCCTTTCTGGGAAGATAAATTAAATCAATTTCCTCATTTTCCAATTTTGGTTTTGCTAACGCTGTCGGGAGCTTCAATAGCTCCATCTGGTGAGTTTTTTTTCATAAAATAAATGAATATCAATTATCTTTTCTCAAAATTTGTTTTCAGTTGCTTTAAGTTTTGATGGAATTTTCATATACTTAGCTCTTCATGGAGCAGCATTAATACAAATTCTCAAGAAAGCAATTCCTCTTACTACTTCTCCAAAAGTTCCTAAGGTTCTACGTCTTGACTATTTACTTCAATGTATTCACCAATATGAAGTAACTTACCGGTAAAAAATTTTAAAAGTATATTAATTTTGTTGGATATGAATAACAAATACAATTTGTTTTCTTTAGATATTGTACTGAAGTCAATGGTTTATATCTTCATCTAACTTTGGCACAGTTCCTTTTAAGTTTGATTATTTTGGGAGTCGTAATGTTTCAAGGAACCGTAGGATTGGTATACCTTTAACTTTGTTTCACGATTTCAAATCAATGACTTTATCTTTTATTTCTTCTAGGAAACTGATTATATCGTATTTATTCGGATGGTTTTATATATTTCTGCAGCTGGTTACGAAGTTGTTATTTATTGTTTGAATGGACAAGCGATCATAAGTGAGGTGAGTTTCTATAACATTAAGTGTGACTACTGCCCAAATGCATGATATGAATGATCAAAGGCAGTCTTAGGGCAAAATTTTACATTTGCGAGTGTTTATAAATAAATGTTCAGTAAACCTAAATAGGATATTTTCAATTCAATATTTATGTGTCTAACAAAACCCGTGTTTTTTTATAAAATCTATCAAAAGTATAGTAGGGTTTTACAAGAATAACAAAAACAATATCCGCAGTATGAATACTACCGATAAAAGTTAAAGTAGAATCTTACTACGGATGGGTTTTTGACATTTATACGAGTCATGAATGGATCTTATGTGATTTCGTCCTCAAATGTTGGTACGATTGATATTGCATTTGTCTCTCGATGGCTGTGTTCATTGAGTAGTTGTGCATTTGGAATCATGGGTTTTCTATTGGGGAGAAAATAAATCTGTTACTGTCGATATTATTTAGTTTTGTTAATGAAAATGGACTAACTGGGCCTATTTAACACGGTAAAACAATAGAAAAGATAGTTAAGTTTTGCTAGGTTTCCACTAAAGGTTTATCTCAGTTTATATTAAATAAATCTTTTTGGTTATTCCACCGCACAAGAAGATTTAAATTTGCTTAAGTTTGACAGCACTTTGTAAAATGCAAACGGTGTTTTGATGTTTCTATGAAGTGCAATGTGAGATAGTTTGATTCGTGTTAAACAATGAAGAACTTAATAGTTCAGCACCATATAAGAACATGGTACCTACTCCACGTGCAACTATTTTTTAATTTGACTTAAACAAAACTATATTTTTTGTACACAAACATGCAAATAAACAGACCATAATGCAACTTCTCCACACATGTTCTTCTTCTCAAATTTTGACTCGACTCCGACGGGAATAGAGTCAAATCGAGGTCATTTTAAATAAATTCAGGAATATAAATAATTACGGCAATCTTCAAGCTCGCTTCAACACCACATGTACTCGTAAATGTAGTACTCTACGAACAAACCCTCCCCTTGAAGCAATTGTTAAATGCATTTTTTTATAGATTCTCATTTTCCAAATATTTTCTAACTATTTCTTTTGAAATTTGTCCATTTTATTAGTTTTGGTTAGTTTTTTTGGTAAGCTAATTTTAACATTTGATTTTCACAAAACTTTCTTCTATTTGTGTGTTTTTTTAAAATTATTATTCTGACAGATCTTCTTTCAGTTGTACCAATTTTTAAACACCCCCCTAGTGCGGATCGTTTTGTTGGCAATTTCTTACTGTACTATATATGAAATACCAAAAAACGCACTTAATTCTTCGCCTATAATTTAGAGCCAGTTTGCAGTACTGTATAAAGTTTTCTAACGTCGACTTCGTTCAACAATGGGCAGATTCAGATGACATAAGTGACTTGAAAGGCAAGTTTCTAGTATCTGATTGGCCAGGTGCCAAAAAACTACCTTCCAATTAAGGCAACTTTAATGGAAAGTTGACTGGAAAGTTGGTCAAGAAAAATCTACCTAATTATTAAGTCAAGTCTTTTTATATCAAAATGACAGTTCTTCATGTTTTTTTCAACTGAAAGCTGAACTTTATTACTCTATGATTTATTTATTTTCTGCACAACTTCATTTAATTATTTCTGTAAAAGATTTCCTCGTCAATTTGGAAAAGGAATAAGTAATGTTTCTTTACTATACGAAATACAAATCGTAATGGAATTGTAGCTGGCCTGAGGAGTTTTTTGTAGACAATAATTTTGTTTAGTCGTTTTTGTACCATGAACTTAAAGTAGAGGTTTGTGAAGTAAAGTTCTGAATTTGAAATTCATGAAACTTGAAGTACTAACTAGCTGCCTAAGTCAAAATGCATGTTCAAAGAATGCAGTTGACTGCAAATAAAGTCCCGTATGTTTTCTGAACCAGCCAGATAACTATTGACATAAGTTATTTCGTTGGTTAAATTGTAATGTAATGTCATTTTAATGTGTTTAAATGTCAATTTTTGTTTTTTTACTTTTATATCCAATTCATAAGTGTCAAATATTATAAAATTATTTTGGCAACTACTTGTTTTTGGATGTCCCATAGATGAAATTTGTTTAAAATAAAAAAAAAAACAATATACTAAATATTTTAGCCCTTAATAATAATAGGTATTAAGTTTTCCCATGAAAAATACACGTACAATTTGATCTTTTTTTCACTGGGTGCTGGATCCAACGTTCTTTTCATAAAATTCTCACTTTTCTGCCAACATTTCAAAAATAATGAGATCCAAAAAAAATGTATGAAACAATCGTTTAGGAAATGTAATGTCTAATAAAAAAGATTTAAAGTATTGGAGGTTTGAAGTAGCGTTGAGTTTCGCTACATTTTAGAAAATATATACATAATAAACTTAAGCGACTTATATCCCGAAAACTTTTAGACCGGGACAGACCTGAACTTCAACCAACATTCGACCCCAGTCAGCTCGGTCCCTAGCTAGCTGTCTCCACTTTTGTACGTCAAGTTGGTTGAGGTCCAACCTCATACATGATCCAGCCATCTGAAGCGCCAGTTATAGCTATCATTGGTTTTCATAATTGAAAACAACCATTGGAATTTTTATGACAGGTCGTTTATAGCTATCATTAAAAGTTCCTGTGATTAAAAAAAAATTCCTGATTGAAATCCAACGAAAAACATTTACTGACAGAAATCTGTCATTGGAATTGTGTAAAATTGGAATACAAATCAGAGGAAGGATCCGTTTCTCTTTTGAACATAAAAGTATCAGCTGTCCAGAAAATAAGAAAATACATTTTTAGAGAAAAGCAAATGCGAAATTACTCTTTTTTCCTCAAAAAAAATTCTTTGGGTAATTTCCAATCGATCAGTATATAATTTTCATTTCTAATCGAAGGGAAAGATAGTTAAATATCGATTGAAAATTTTTCCTGGATCGATTTCAATGATAGCTGTAACTTTCCCCTAAGTCGATGAACTTTTATTATTTTAACCAGCTCAGTGTCGCTGTACATCATCGTATCGTTGTATCTGCTCTCTTCTCTCCATCCTTACAGACGTTACCTAAAATAACCCGGAGAGGTTATGCCTCTAGTGTTGACGATTGTGCTTTGCTCACAGTATGACTGTTCTTCGCCTTGTCTAAAACTTTATCTGACATCATGCATCGTTGGAATCTTTTCTGACCTTGTCAAAATTAGACATTGGCTGCGTTCAATTTCGTGTTGGTATCTTGGATAGGTGGATTTTTAATTACCTTGTTGAACGAGTGGGATAGTTTTATTGAGATAGCTGTCAAAAAATAAAAACTTTCAGCTGTTCACAAAAAGCAGAGAAACATTTAAGCTGCGATGTCAAAATTGTTGTAAGATAAAGCATTTAATGGGTAATTCAACTGATTCGTCGGACGATGATGAATTGATACGTGCGTAACAATTTAACAAATAAGATGTAACCTTAATCTGCAATCATAACCGTCTATTATGTACATAACATCCTCAAATACAACTTCAACTAACATTTTCTATCTTTTTGTTTACCAACAAATACAAAAAGCTGAAATGAATTTTCAAGTTTCTTGAAATTTATCCACGTGTCAGCTGTTCTGTCAGATACCTACATATGTACCCTAGAAATTCTTGGATACCTTTTTTGACATCTCAGCTGTTTTTGATCAGCTGTTATTTGACACGTAAAACACTAACAAAAAGGTATCCGGATACCCTATCTGTCTGAGATTGAACACAAACATTGCTATGTAAAACTCTTTCCTATAAGGCTGTCATACTCGGCTTTGAAATCGATAGTGGATGATGGATCTGCCGTAATTTTAATATTTGGTCAAAGGTGGACTTTACTCGTCGAAGCCAGACGTATATGGACCTATGAGGTTGTTGACAGCTACAGACGTTCATATAATATGGAAAAAAGTATATTACACGATACATTTTGGAGCTTGATGCCTCTATAGTTGGCGCAGTTCAAAGGGTTTCCTTTCTTGAAGATCGGGCTAATACTACCCCATTGGTGAGAGTTATGTCCATTGTGGACAATAATGTCAACCAAATGATAGCCACGGTTATAATTGCAGCGCCATTACCTTATTAATAAATTTAACTAATGTCCTCGATAACTTTACAATCTTTAAAATTTAGAGCATTGCTATAATCCTTGGCTTTTACGTGGACCAAGAAAAAGCTCTCGTAGCCAATTATGAACCCTTCTTCGAGATATAACGCGGTCGGGAAACCTTTTTGCAGAACTGCGAACTGTGACTGCTGAAAATGTACTATTTTGCAGTGAATCTAAAAAAAATAATTCTTTAAAGAAGCGATTTTCGTTATGTTTTTTAGTAAGAAGATTTTACTTCCAAATGCTAAAATATGACGGTTTCAAAAATGAAAAGCGTCCAAAATAGTGGGCTATCTAAAATGAAACTGTTAATAATCAGCCTTATCACAGGCCCAGTCGTAATAGATTCGTAGTACGAATCCCGAATAATTGTATCATTGGTCCCGTCGTACTAAAAAAATTTGCTACGAGATTCGGAGTTCGTGAAAATTGGTATCAGTAGCCCTGAATGAATAGGAAGTTTGGCAGTTTTTTCTACGAACAATTATTTTGATCGGAGTTTTTAAAACGAACAAAAAATTAAGCTTGCGAAGATAAATTAAATAAAAATAAAATATATGAAAAGAATCATGTAAGTTTTACTATTGTTTTAATGTGAAAGTGTTTACCTATGTTTTTTTTTTGAAGGGCAAATAAAGTTATCACAAAAAAATTCAATTCGAAAGGCTTTATGAAAAGTCTTCAAGAAAAACTTGAAATTGCCCAAGGATTTTCAAAAATCCCTAAGGAGGAAGTGAATTCATTTTGGGAGGCAGTAAAAATAGAGTTAAATAGTTAAAGATCCACCTTCTAAGGACACCTCTAGCTGGAAAAAAGTAAATTGAATAAATTAGTCCAAACTTTTTTATAATTTAATTTAATTCTTAAGTGTGGTTAGATTGAAAGGCATAAATCAAGAGGAAAATGGTTGAGAACAAAAAAGAATGCAAAGCTACAGGTGGCGGAGCAAATAGAATGCATTTTTTTAGCAGCCTCGAAGAAGGTGTCATAAGAATGAATGAACTTTGACCAGCGGAATAAAAGATCCACAATCTTTTGGATTCGAAAATTCCTCCGAGCCTTTAGAATCAAATGATCCTTGTGAACAGAACTAACTTGCCGATGTTTCGATGTCATCAGACGTAGTTGATGTGAGAAATGTTCCACGGCGTCTTCCAACCACTTCGCGTCAATCATATGATTCATCCAGTCTTCGTGTATTTTCTTCATTTATTGCAACGACAATACTACCAATTTTTAAAGACAAAAACAAAAAAAAAACAAGAACAAATCGAAAGATGAAAAACGAACTTTTATTTAATTTTCTAATTTTGACGCATATCAGCTGATTTTAATTTTTAAAACTCCGAAATTAGTATTTCTGTGTGCCAATGCTTTCTTGAATTCGTTCGGGGCTTATGATGTAAATGTATTCGTATTCGTAGCGTAACACAATTTTCGGGGACTCGCTACGAGGGACTCTGTGATAGGGGTGAATGTCTGCACAATTGTCATCTCAAATTTATCTGTATAAGTAAAAACTTTTGAAAGGGAAATTGGTAAAACAAACGGAACCAAATCTGGTCGTAAACTACAATTAGATTGCCAGGCCACTTTGACAGGTGTCACCTGACTTTGTCGAGCCTCTTAGGAATATTTGAATTGATGAATTATTTTAAATACACCGAGGAATTTATATTATTGACTTAAACATTTTAAATATTTTTCTAGAGCGATGGAATTTCAAACGCTTGGTATGAATGTAATTGGTATAACGAATCGATTGAATTTAAACAACTTATTCGAATGATAATAATGAGATCGAATAGGACCATTATTATGAGAGCTTCTTGGTTTTCCACGATGTCTTTAACAACTTTATTAAATGTAAGAGAATTCATTAAAATTATAAATATTCAAAAACAATATAATTATACAAATTTCTGATTTCAGATAATGCGAACTAGTGGTTCATACTTTCTTTTGCTACGAAACTTGGCATCATAAAATTTAATAACTTATTTGTAATCAATGTTGATTTCTTTTGGTTTTTGTTGTTGAATTTGTAGAAGATTGTATTTTTAATAAAACTGATTTTTGTTCAATGTTTTTTTTTTCCTGTTAATAACTTAAATCAAATTTGATTTGAATGTCAGAAACTGATTTTTCGCGTTCCATTGGGTTATTTTTCGCGTTCCATTGGGTTATTTTTGATTTAATCAAAATTGATCAAAGATGATAGGAGAAATTTAATTTTTGTTAAAGTTAAAGCTATTAAAATGTATAGGTACCATAAACATTGAAGAAAACAGAAAATCATTTTTTTTCTTCAAAGAACTATATTCAAATGAAAGCATATTTATTACAAATATAATTGCTTCAAATTTACAAATATTTACATTTATTTATACAACAATTTGATTTTGTTTTAACTGATTTGGTTTTAATTTACGTATGGAAACATAATTTGTTTTTAATTTTTTCTTTTTTTGGTTCTACAAAAAAAAAATATATAAAATAAAACTTTTTATGAGACTTTTTTTTATTCAAATATATTGCACACATATACGAATATATTGGGTTAGCTAATTTATTAAGTTACATCAAATTTGTCTTTCATTTTTAATTGTTTTCTAAATTTTTGTTTTTTAATATTCACAGATTTTTCGTCTCAAAACAATTATTGTTTTTTTTTTTTTTAATTTTTAACTCACAAACGAAATTTAAATTAGTTATTTTAAAAGAAAAACAAAATAGTTTATAGAATTTTATATCCTATATTATTTTTGTAAAGTGCAAATATATTTTTATAAATGGAATTGCGAATATTTATTGAGTATTATCATGTTCATGGTCAATATTCTTAATAGTATTTCTTATTGTATTTTTATGACTTTTTTTTTTAATTTTCATTCATTGATTATATAGTAGTTTTATTTGTTTAATGGAGTTTTACATTTTGGAATACATAGAACTACATACAAAAAAGACTTTCCAATACAATTTGTTATCATTTATAGGTTTTATTAGAAATTTATTTATGATTTTTTATAATTTTTTTTTATTAAGAACACCAATAATAATTCTTTTGTTTTTAATTAAATGTTATCCTTTTAACTATAATTCTAAAACACAACATCAAAATGTAATTTTATAATTTCATGTATTTAAATATGTTTTTAATTTAAACTTTATTTTTATTTTGGTATAATTATATCAACAGCCTTTTGTTTTTACTTGCTTTGTCTATTTGTGTGTGTTTTGTATGCTTTTGTGTTGCTTTTTTTGTTTACTAAAATTTATTAAAACAAACCATAAATATTAATAATAATATATTAGAACCATAAAATAGATTTTTGTATCATTTTTTTGTTTTGTTTCTTATTCCTGTTTATTTTGTTGCATTGTTAAAAATGAATTATTTTTCTTTTACACTTTATTTTTTTTTGTTCTTGTTGTTTATTTTTCTTTTTTAATAACTATTATCCTGAGTACAAAAGTTCTTATATTTGTTTGTTTATTACATTTATTAGGTAGAATAATATATATTTTAAGAAAAATAATGAATGATTGTTAATAATACAAGTTTGAAAGAAATAAACAAAAATAAATATAAATTTATACTTAATATTGTCAATTATAATTCTTAATTTGTTTATAGTACATCATCCTATAATAATAATAATAAATACATGTTTAACATTTAATTTACATTTTTTGTATTTTTGTTTTTTGCACACCATATAATTAAATATGTAATTTATATAATACAAATATTTAAATATGGAAAATTTTCATAATTTATTGTTAAAAGCTTTTTTTTATGGTGATTTGAGATTATTTTACGGACATTTGTATATATTTGACCTTTTTTCATTTTTGTTTTTGTATAGACTTGAAAGTTCCGTTATAATATTAATACATCAAAGTAAGTTGCGATAAAGCGTGAGAATGTATATATGAGTGTTTTTTAAATGGTTTTTATTTTTAGATAATAAATATTTTTCTATAAGTTCTAGAAAATGATTAGTACACATTTTATTTTTAAAGTTTTCATTTAAAAAAAAAATCCTTCAAATTAATAAAAAATAAACAAATAATTTAATTTATGGATTTATATAAAAGACATTAATTATATATTGTTGAGAGTTTTCCATTTATTTAAAATAAAGAGTCATGAATGCTTTTACATTTATTATTCTATATTTTGAAACAGCCATCAGTTATATTTTTTTAAATTATTTTAATTCAATATTTTTGTATTTACAGTTAAAGTTTTTTAATTCTTGTTGGTTTAACTATAGATAATTAAAAAGTTTTAATAAAAATTGAATACAAAATATAATGCTTTATGTTAATTCAAAATATATGAAAAATTTAAACTACGTTCCTTACAAAAAGATTTAAGTTATTTCTTTATTATTTTACTTACCGTTCTTTAGTTTGTGAAATTAAGAAATAAATTAAATTATTTTCATTTGATATTTCATTCTGTACTTTTTTCAAATCACATTAGAAAACCATGTTTCCTGTGTGTAATTTTATACTGACCATTGAAAATCTGGCGAGTTTTTCATTTTTGTTTTAATTTTTAAAATGCAGCTCATGCTGCAAGCATCCAAAAGCAATTTAATGAGCTTTTAAACTTTCCCAATTTAAAAGACAAGCCATTGATCAAACACTTAACCATGTCAATCCTTTTTCTTTTAAATTATCTAAGAAATGTATCAGTGGTAAGAACTATAATAGCAAAGCCTTCAATCTTAAACTACGTAATTGTAGTCATCCTAACAAAGTAAACAAGAAATTTAGAGGAAATTAATTGATTAAGAACATTTTGTTTACGCCCTATCGTACTATTTCCAAGGTCTTAAAGCTCAACCTTGTCTTATGTACTTAACATGAATATAGAATAAGGAGATTAAAAAATTATACAATGAATTTTTCCAGTTCATATAAATCGACATTTGTTTTACTAGTTTTTTCAAGTCAACGAAACTTTTTAAAGAACTACAAACGGCTGTAAATATTAGGCATAGGTATAACCCTTTCAAAAATTAAATGCTTATTACAAACTTTTATGAATTTCGAACAAAACTAGTACTAACTCTTTTTCTGTTCTTATTTTTAAAATTTATTTTAAATCTTTGATTAACTTAATTTTAGGTTTCTTTTTCATTTTCATACCAACGACTTGAGTCTAGCACAACTGCCAAATATCGTAATAATTTTATCTTTAGTTCACTTAAGCCTTTACGACCAGTTTCTAACTTAAAATGTTTTGCCTAACTTCAAAGATATTTGATTCATGAACCGATTTGGTAACAATTATTTACAAAAGGAGTAAGTTGCAATATGAAGTAGTCCCCAAACAGAACAATTGAATGTCCTTTTCGTTAAAAAAAATAAATATTCTAAAATGTTTAGGAACAAAAATGATCTCAAAATATACTCTCTGAGAAAATATTTACCTAATTCTATTCACGAATAGGAAGAATGGACTTAAGGATTATTTGAAAAAGATTTGATGTCGACAGAACTTCTCAATTTAATTATAACAAAACATCAATAACATATATTTTGTCAATTATTTTATTTAAGAATAAATTTTTCCTAGAAAACGACACATACTAAATGTATCATTAGTTTTGTTTTATTATTTAAATGCAATTGCTGGATGAAATGGCGACGATAATCCTCCAAATGTACATCTTACAATCTACAAAATGATTTTTGTACATGAAATAATCCAAAAAACATGTATTTTTGTTTTTTTAATTGCTCAAGAACAAAAAACAAAACCAAACTATATCCAAAAAAACAAAACGAAAGAACTTAACGAAAAAACCACAAGCACAACGAAACGAAAATTAAAACACACATTTATTTACTTTTTAGAAAATATAATTGATTTGTTTTATTTTTTTTCTGTTTTATTTTACTTTGTTTGATTATTATTTATCTACAATTTTGTTTTTATTTTGAAAAGAAAAATAATTAATAAACTTAAAATCTAAACATTGTCATATAAGAAGAAGAAGACAAAGACGAATAAAAATATTAATTCAAAAGATCAACTTAATTATTAAGAAAAAATCAAATATTATTTATATTAACACTAAAATATGAAATGCGATGATTTTTTTGTTTGTCAAATTGTTTATGATTTATAGTAATAATATTAATTAAAAACTAATTTATATTATAAATTTCAATATAATGGATTTTTTGTTTAAAGAAAAAATTCACAAAAGAAATTAGGTAAAATATATAAAAATATTTGTTGTATTCATTTGTTTTTTGTTTGCATATATTTATATATATTTATGTATTTAGGTAAATGTATGTATGTTTATTGATTTCAGTTGATGATTATATATAAGTATGTATATAAATGACCAATGATACTTAAATAGAATTAATTTGTTTGTTAAACATTTAATATATATCATATCATATATAAATTGTTGGTTGTGTGTGAAGCTAGATTTTTTTTTGTTTGTTTTGTTTTCAGTTAATTGTTTTTTTACACAGACTATATACAAAAAATATTTATGACTTATATAAGCATTAAGTTAAGAGCATTATAAAAATTAATTGATATTTGAAAAAAAAAAAGAAATTTAAACTTAAAATAATATTTTATAATGGCTCTGTAAGAAATTTGCATCACTTAACGAAAGTATTCAATTTGTTTAAATGACGTTTTTTATGCTTGTTTTTGTAAGAAGAAAAATTGTGTAGATACATATATTTACATAATATAATTTTGATCCAACAAAGTTTTTACTTTTTGTTTATTTTAGTTAAAAAATAAAATACAATTGAAAGTGAAAAAATTTCCCAAACAGAGCACATGTAATGAGATCGATATGAAAGATTGATAAAAAGTGTTTTGTTTTACGATTGTATGTATTTATGTAGTTTATTTTGCAAATTATTAATTGATTAAGAACAAAAAAAAATATTAAATTTTCAGATGTAAATTTTTCTGTATTAGCTAAATATATTATTTAAATAAATATATATATTATTACAGTGTTTTTTCTTGTTTGTTTGTTTTCTTTTTAAATAAATCTGAGGCATTGAGTTATACATTGTTTTGATATTAATTAAATAATTCAAATGGAAATTAACGGTTTTTTGTTTTGTTTTTCTTTTTGCTTACATATCTTTGTTAAGTTGTTGTTATTATTTTATTAAATTTGTATTTAAAAATTATGAGTATGAATACATTTATTTATTAATTGCTATATTTACACATAAAGTATTGAGATTAATATTAATGTCGAGTGTACAATGAGAATGATGATTTGGTGAAGATTTTTTTAAATTTATTTTTTCTTTTGCTTTAATTGTTTTAAATTTAAAAAAAATGTTAAGTTACATTCAGTTCTGATATATTTTTATTATTTTTTATCTTGCTTGCATATTTGTCATTTAAGATAAATTGATAGTTATAAAATAAACACTAAGAGTCGAAATTTTGTACTATCTAAATATAAAAAGAAAAAATAAACTAAACAATGAAATTTTTGTGAAATTTTGATTGAAGAAAAACGAAATAGAAAAATAATTTTATAAAAAAAAAACTTCTACCAACAAGAAGTGATTTTTTAGCAATGTAAGAAAAAAGAAAATTATATTTTATTGTTTTTGTTTTTTTCTTATTTTTGTGTTGTATGTAAGCATTTGAATATTATCATTTAAGACACACTATATTTAGGTACAAGTAATAATCAATTAATTATTATTATTATTATGTTATAAATTTATATGTCAAATTGTAGTTTTGTTTTCTTTTACATTAATTTATTGGTATAATTATTATAAACATTTTATACCCACAAATTACTATTCTTTTCAATCGTCTCGGTATTTTTCTTTTTTTCTTAAGATATTTAGAGACACAAATCTTTTCATTTAATTTTTTCGTTCTTAAATTCAAAATCATGACTAAAATATAAAAATTAAAAAAAGAAATAAAATAATAATAATAAAACCAACACAAACAATTAAAATTCAGTCTTAAAAATAGTTTAATTGATTTTTATTTTCTATTAATTTTAGTTTTTTCTTTTTGTTTTAATTGTGTTTTAGCTCTTTTTAAAATCTAAAAATGTTTAAATTTTTTGTAATGCTTGTGCTATTCAAAATTAGATGAAATTTGTTTTTTTTAAAGAATATAAAATTTAAAAAAAAAGAAATTTTTCTTTTCGTTTATTTTTTTCAAAACTTAGAAAAAAAATGTAAATTTTGTTTACTTAAAAAATAATTTTTCACTGGGGCAGTGTGTCCACTTTGTTTAGTACGATTACGTAATAATGTACAGTTCTTTTTTGTTTTCAAATTTGTTTTATTATAAAAATGAAAATATTAAATTTAACTAAAAATATATCTATAATGCGATTTAAAGAGGAACCAGAAACATATTTTTAATTTAAATATTGAAAGATAAAAGTAGTAAGAAATTTCATTCTAAGATATTTTAGACTTGGGAAAATTGGTTGACCTTAGTTAGTTTGAAATTTAATTAGAATTCGATTTGATTTTCATAGCGTCTAAGCAAAAAGTATAAATTTTCTGTTGAAAAACTTTGAAATTTTATTTAAATACCAATCTTTTTTGACACAAATCAAACAGAAATGAAACGAAGCTAGTTTTATCGTTTTCACTGAGCAATATAAAATGAAGGAAATTTTAATAGTTTAGCTTTTCGTTCAGTTTCACTTGCCACGAGAATGAAATTTAAATTTCATTGTCTCCTATAAAATAATAACTTTAATAAATCAGATCTAAGTTGTTGAATAACGCATCATGGACCTTTGTTTGGATTTAATAACAAAAATTAGGTTTTTGTGGTACAAAATATTAATAAGTTTCTTTCAGTTGAGTTTGTAACCTAACTGATTATAACCAAACAATCTTAGTTGTATAATTTATTCTTTACATTGTTTTAAGTGCAAGCAACATTTTTCACCAAAAACATGGAAAGTTAAGGTTACACAAAACTAACTAAACTAACTCTTATAAGTCAATACATAATTTCAATACTTGGATTGGGAATATTTAGTTTGTTGAAGCTACTCAAGTTAAGGAAGTTCCAAGAAAAATGAACAATTGGGAAGTTTATTGTTTCGACCTCGAATTACAAACTTTTGAATAGCCTGAACATGATGCAGGTTTTTTTTTGTTGTGTTTCAATTCTTCAATCAAATTTGGAGACGCAAAATAAATATTTTATTTTTGTATATTAGGACAACTTTTATTTATTTTAGTTTTGTTTTTCCTTTAGATTTATTTTTTTTGAGTACCAAACAATAAGTTTTACATAATTAAAATTTGTAGAATATTAAATTTATAATGGTTCCTTCAAAATCAAAATTGAATTGCATTTTGTTTTTATAATAAAATTAACATAAATAAAAGAAAATACGTAAAAAATATACGAATCATTTATATAATAAAAAAATATATATAAATACACATCGTAGATTGTGTTTTCTTTTCTTTAAATTTTCATTTTTCTTTTGGTTAAGATATTTTCTATCTTATGTTTTGTTATTACATACATAAGTTTTATTAAAATTGTTTTATTTAAATTTAAAACTAAATCGAAATCAGTCCATAGATAAGTAAAATGTTTTCTTTTTGTTTTTCCAAATCATAGTAAATAATTTTGTTTGTGGTTTTCTTTTCACACAATACATGTTTTAATTGAAAATTACTTTTTTTTTTTAATTCTCGCCAAAAATGTGTTAATTTTTTTTAATTCTCTTAATTTAAAACTTCTTTTTTTTGTGTGTACTTTTTTAATGTTTAATAGTTACAAATGTGTTACTAATTTATTATTACTATACTGACACCTCACAATAACGAAGAATTAACATGTTAATTTTAATTTTTTTGTTCCACTATAACTACATTACAGTTTTATTTATAGTTTTTTGTTTTTGTATAAGAAATTAATTCTTCAAGTATTACATTATTTTTTCGATAAGAAAAAAAATTAAATATATATATTTATATATAGATAGGACATTATAATGTTATTAAAAGTTTTTCTTAGTGATTTGTTTTTATTATACAAAGACGACGACATACATATGTTTTTTTTTTTGTTTTGGTTTTGTTTAAAAATTGATTACTTGTTTATTAGTCCTTTAAAAATTAAGTTTTTTTTTGTTTTTTTTTTCATTTATTTTTTAATTGTTTTAACAAATTATTAAAATTTATTTTTATTTTTGTTTTTTTTTTGAGGTAAATTTGGCAAACAAATTACGAGATGATCGATCGAGGGTGAGAGTTTTGTTGTTGTTGTTGTGCTTCTCCATTTAGTGGTAAGTTTTAATTTTCTTTTGTTTGTTCCTTATTTGTTGTTATTCTTATATAACTTAAGTTCTGCTTTATATATTTTTCAGCGACTAGTGTGTTGTGAGTAGTAGTTTTCTCTTTCGATACCATGGTGGAATGATTTTTCTTTATTTTACTTAATTTTATTTTTCAATTTTAAAGTTGTCCAATTAATTTGTTTTTAAATTATTTATCAATTTTTATTTTCTTGATATATAAACTTAATAACGATGAATTGTTTTTTTGTTTTTTTTGTTTAAATTGTTAATTTTTTGTTTTCTTTGTTATTATTAATGTTAAAGTTAAGAATTAAAATAATATTTTATTTTGGCAGAAAGTAATTTATTTTAGGCAGCTATCGCCTCATTTTGCCGTCATTCCCATTGATGTGGCGATGGAGGCAGTTCTGAAGGATGGGCGACGGTGGAACTGTTTAACAAAAAATAAATAAAAAAGTTAGAGATTAGTTTTGATAAAAATAAAGTTTTTTTTTAATGTTTATCGTTTAATTGTATTCTTTTTCTAAATTCGTAAAAAGCACAAACAACAAAATAAACGGTTTAAGTACATTTACTAACTAACAATAAATAGTCATGCAGAATATTTTAACACCATACACCTTTTTTTAGAAAAGCTTAAATGATAAAAATAATAATGTAAAAGAAAACAAATTTAAAGTAATATCCACCTACTGACACGCCTACTTTTTATATATTTATATAATATTTGTATTTCTTGTTTAAAGTCTCAAGATAGTGAAGAATTTGTAACCAATGTTATTGAACTAAAAATTTAAAATTACAAATAAGTTAGTCTTGTTTATATGGAGAATGGTTTTGCCACGCCTATTTTTTTGTTATGAAATGTTTATGACATATCGAAATCGATACCATACTATACAAAATTACTTGACAACTTTTGTGATGCCTGTTAAAGTAATATTTTAAAAATGAGGCTGGGATGCGACCCACACTGATGACTTCCCATCCTATCTGTCTATTTGTCTTGCTTAAAAGTTTGTATGTTTTTGTGTTGGGTTGAAAAAGTTATCCATTGAATTATTTAAAAAAAATCAAAATTACCAACAATACTTTACAAAAAAAAATAATAAGTTTAGTTTGAAAATCCAGTTTCGTTAAATAGATTTTTAGTCGAAAAAAAATGTTAATAATTTTAGTAGCCTTTCTTAAATTTTTACAAATTGAATGAACGAAATTAATTTGAGAGATATCAAGAACCGAACATAATTTTTTATCAAATTTGTTCATTTTATTTTTTTTATAAAAAAACGGACTTGTGGATTTTAATAAAATAAACTACTGAATATCGCAAACAATATTTCCTGTAAAATGAAAAGAGTTTGAAACAATATTTTTTACTGAATGTTGAAAACAATATTTCTTATCAGTTAAAATTTTTTGGAAGCTAAAATCTCAAAATGATAAATTAAATGATATTTGAGTCGAAAACAATTTTTACCAACTTTTGTTAAATTTCCTTTCAAGTTTTTTTTTTTGTAAAAAAACTGTCAATTCGATTTTTCTCAAAATTTTACTAAAAATTCACAACATTATTTTTTAATAGATTAAAGTAGTTTAAAGCCAGTATCTCAAATTTTTGAAAAGAAATTTGAGTCGAAAATGATTTTTTACTAACTTTTATTAGTTTTTTTGTTTAGGTTTTTATTAAAAAAAAACTGTCAATTCGATTTTTCTCAAAATCTTACCAGTTGTTAAAAGCTTTATTTTTCGTTGCACAAAATAGTTTTGGAGATAAAATAATTTTGTATTCGTAAAATTTTCGAGGTGTAACATTTTCTCAGTGTTTTTGATTTATAAAAAAAGAACCGTTAATTGGATTTTTTTCAATAAATATATTTGTTTGGTATTACGTTACAATTTATAATATTAAATTTAATTCAAGTCTGGTTCGTAAGAAATTTAGGGTTAACTAAGGTGTTCACCTTTTTTTTTAACTGCTGTGGTACAAAAACCGTCCACGCAATTTTCTTGAGAGCCTTTTCTACATCTTTATGCCTTTTTATCTGTATAGCAAAATTTATTTGAAGTCGATATCTCTTCTGGTTCTGGAGCTATGGATAGCAAAAAAACGTCGCACAAACATCTTTCAAAAAATCTTTTATTTCGACTTTAGGGACCTTGAAACGTCAATTAATCTCAAAATTTTCAATTTGACAAATCGGATCCATTACAATAACTTCCTATGGGAAGTTAATGAACGTGACAAATTTGATGAAGTTGTTATTATTTCAAATATACTAAGAAATGTAACTTTCTACAGGAAAGTGTTTGGACAAAAAATAGTCTCGGGTACAATTTTCGCTAATTTTAGTCTCCTATAAAAAAAAATTGTTCTTTTTTAAAGTATAAAGTTAAAAGTTCATTTAAGTTAAAATCATTGATTGATTTTAAATTCTTTTAAAGGAATCAGTGAACTAAGTTTATCGAATGGTTTCTTAGTTTTAAGGGTTTCCATTTGTTTTAAATATTTTTTCAGGTTTAAATTTTGCCGAAATGTTTCTAAAATTAAATAAATTTTTCATTTGAAGTTTTTCACTATAGCCTAAATAGCATCATTCTCTGAAGATGATAAGTGTGAAATAGGGGCTTTTTGGTTTAAAAAATTACGTCAATATTTTATCTAAATTCACGATCTAGGGTTTTTCTTTTATCTAAACAAAAATTCTTCATACATTTTCAAACACTAAAATCACCACCAATACTTATGTTTAAATCAACTAATTTTGATTTATATGTACAACAAAATAAACTCAAACCTAGACAGTATGTTAACGACTGATCTTTTTCAAGGTGCAATTGTAATTTTATGAATTAAATTAAACAAACCAAAAAAAAAAAACAAAACACTAACCTTATTAATTATAGTAGTTTTTGTTTGTTTGTGTGTGAAATTTGTTCTTATTTTATGTTAAAATGGCACATCAATTATTTATTTTTATTTTTTCGATTTTGGCTCAAGCTCTATATTCCTTATTATCTATACAGAAATGTTAACTTTATTATTTCTTTGGGAAACCACAACCATTGTTAGTTCTTATTTTTGTTTTGGTATATTTTTTTTAAGCAGCAAATAAGAAAACAATAGGTTTTAGAACAATTTGTAGTGTAGCCTTCTTAATTGAATGAGATGTGAGTGTTTTTTTTCTTAACCCAAAGCATGATTTTTTAAAATTTTTATTATTTATGTTTATGTTTCTGCTACAAGCAGTATCGGCAGAAGCAGAAGAAGTTTTTTTAAAACATTTAACAGTTCTTAGTAATTTTCTGCAAAAATATTTGTTTTTTTAAGAGAAAAAAATAAATAGAATGTATTAGAATAATTTTGAACAAAAAGTTCTTTATATAAATGTAGGTATATACATATGTATGTAGAATGTGTAATGTTTATTTTGTATTGACTGTTTAATGAAACACAAAAATTACTGTTATTGTTGATGCTTTGTTGTACATATATATATATTTATTTCCTTTAGTTAACTTATTATGCACAATTTCCTTGTGTTATAATCAAAATTCTTCTATAAATTTGGTTTAAGTATATTTTGATGTTGAAATCGTTTGTTAGTTTTCAAAAGAACAAACAAAAATATTTAAACATTAAAAAACAAAAAATTTAAAAAACAGCACACCAAAAAACCAAAATACAAAACCATTGAAAATAACAAAAAAAATAACAACTAAAATTATTATCATCATTATTTACAACACTACAGCAAACAATTTGTACTAAAGAAGCAAACATTTATTTTTTTTGAAACATTAAACAATCAATATAATAACCAGGGAAAGAAAACAATTATAAAAAAATACACAGAAAATGAAAATTAAATACAAAATAATAATTTTTAAAATGTTTTTATTTGGTCAAAGGTTAAAATTTTGTTTTATTTTTGAGTTTTGGAGACATCTACTAAAAATCACTGCTGCTTTCATTATTTTTTTTGTAATCCTTTTTTTTATTTTTTGAGTGTATTTATCAAATAATCCAAATTTATTTAATATTTTGTAATTTTTAGTACATTTTTGTTGTTGTTTGTTGGTTTTGGGAAGAACAAAAACAAAATTATTTATGTAGATTTTATTTAATAGTTATTTATGGAAAATTTAGACACGCTGATTAAAAGTATGTTAGTAAAATTTGTATATACAATATAAAAAATATATTTTATATTAATTAATGTGGTTTACAAAACACAGAGGGTGGGTGAAAAGGGGTAACATAAAAAATAGTTATTTTGAGGGGCGTGGTGCTATTGGGATATAATATATTTCTATAATGAATATAGTGAGAATAAAACAAACTAATTGTAAAAGAGTTCTATGTGGAATAAATGTAAAAATAAACAAAAACAAGAATATTTATCAAGATACCTAAAAAAAGGACATTTCAATTGAATGTCTGCTTTTGATTTGTAGTTAGATATAAATTACACAATATTTTTTCCAAAATAATCAATATTCTAAAATGTGGTTATATAACCTTCAGCTTTTCATAAAAACTAAATTTAAAAAACCAATAGAAATCACATCACAGATATCTTTCTACTTTTCCTATAGCTATAAGACTTCATCTTCGTAACTACCTACTTATCTACTAATAGATATATATAAACAAAATTCTGAAAGATATTCGTGAAATTTATATGAATCTTGGAACTGTTTCATAATTAATTTCTAGAATTGATTTTAATCGGGACTTATTTCACTTAAGACCTATTTCCAAGAGCATTACTCCTTTGCTTACAAAAGTAAAGTATTTAAGTGTCAGTTTTGAATTTAAATGTGTTTTTTTTATTTAAAATTTAAAGAAGTAAATTGGAAACCAATTTGTTGGAACTTAAAAATGAAAATTGTAGGTCCCTTCCATTCCTGACAACAGTACTCGCACACAGGAATGGTTGAGAGTTACAAGTCACTAGCCCCTGGTTCACAACGGACTGTTGCGCCACCCCATTTGATTTTTTGAGCTTTCACTAAAAATTAATGAGTTTCTGGCTGGAGACAGAAATCTCTATGAGCGAATTTAAGTCTGCTGATTTTCAGTACAATTTTCAAACTCAATAGTTCACAATATTTGAATTTTACTTTAAATTTTAAAGTTATAATCTTTGCAAATATGCAAATAAAGGAAAAGTTTAGTTAATAATTGTGAGAATTTTAAAACTAATTTTAACCTAAATTTTACAAAAATTGAAGATGAAAAAACTTTAAAATTTTGAAATAGTTACGCCGCCCCCGCCGCCACACAGTGGTCCATTTAGTACAACGCTAGCTGGTCAAAAGTAAGATTTTGTTTGTCTTTCGATGTCAACAAAAATCGGGTAATCATTAAGCCTATTGCTGAAATAGCAAGGAACGGTATTCGTGTTCCAATTATTTCCGTAAGTTTAGCAATGCAGAGCTTTGTAATGCAATACATTTAAATTTTCTTTCAAGTCTTAGCAAGCTTTTACGAGTAATTTTATGGAAAGTATTTCAATATTAAGCAAGTTATTCAAACAAAAAAGTGAGTTTTTTGCAGTGAAAATTACTGTGTTGAAACCTTTGTGAAAAAAAAGTAAAGTGGAGTTAAATCTCAAAATTTGTGGCATTGAAAGATTTGAATTTTGCCTTTAAAACAAACCTAAATTTAATTGCGGCTTCATTGCGCAACCTTCTTTTCTACTCTTTTATAAACACCAATCCGCCCTTTTTAGGGCGAACCTTCTGACACATATGTTGCGTGAAGACATTTGTTTCATTTATTTTGAATGAAAACTTGTTGAAGACATCAGTTACCGGATGTGCAAGTGTTTTATTAAACGCAATGTCAAGAATGTCCATTTCTGACCTTAAAGGAGAGGACCGCACTACATGTCTTGCATACAGCAAGGCATTTGTAAGCCAACTCTTTAAAAAATTTAAAGTAAAAAGAAGTCTCCAGAACAATTTTTAAAATCTGAAGAAACATGGCTTTCTTTTCCGTAGTTTTCCAAAACCATCAACAAGTATACAGGGAAGACCTGCGGAAAAATTTCAAGAATGTGGCAACAGAGCTCAAAAAATAAAAATTAAAAGCCCGCAAATACGATTAATGGAAGCTTTTTACAGATGTCGTACAAAATTGAAAACAAAAACTGGTGGGCCAGTGGGTGTGAAAATTGGCGGTTAAACAAAAGAAAGAACTTTTGCAGGACGCATTAAGATTTGAGCTTGGAATTTTAAACAAGGTGGAGGAAACACTAATAACGGCAACACAGCCCGACGTTTTTTCAAAGATCCACCAAAAACCGATCCAATAATAGACTTAGATACGGAGTTGGTTGAAAGTTCTTCGATTGTTTTGAAGACGTTGACGTCAGGACTAATAATTGATACAACCAAATTTCGTCCATAATGTTTGAGCACAGCAAAACATTTTGTATCAAAATAAAGCTGACCATAAGTGTTCACAATATTCACGTAATAGACAGTTTGCCAATGGCTATCGGACAGCTTTCGGAAGATGTCTAAGAATCTCGTCAAAAGGATTAAAACATTTTCATCGCAACCAATACCGATATTTTGCATGATATGTTAATATACTCTGATCCAAAAATAAATAAAGTTCGTCATCTTCCAATCCGAATTCATAACTTATTACCACCTGAAGTAATGGAAATGACTTTAAATTAAATTGTAAATATATCTTATATAAAAAACTAATATAAAAAAACCAAATTAGAATAAGTCTAGCTAATGACCATGAATGGACCACTGTGCACGCACCGGCTTGAAAAAATTTTCCCTTCAAAGTTGAAGATGAAGGAACCTATGTAGAACTTTGGATTTTAATAAATTTTTGTAAGGCCTCTAACTTTTTTCAATAAATTTCGGATTCGTACATTAGCATACGAAAATTTTATGAAATTAACCTTTCAAACATATAATGTACTATAATTCGAATTAGTGGCCAGTAAGGTTCTAAACAGAGCTAATTATAGGTTTATAAAGAATTTTGTTCAGTAGGTTTTCGTGATCACTTTCTTGTGGCCTTAACCATTATTTAATAAAATTTATAACTTATTTAAAAAATAATCATTACATTGACGCTTTTTTAATTATATTTTATAAAAAGCAACAAATTATATAAACACAAATATGTAATATGTTAAATATTATTTTTCACTGTATAGACATATATATAAGTATAAGAAAAAATAAATAAAATTATTATGTTACACATTGTTCTTTTTGTTTAAATTTATTACATGCACACATTATATATTTAATTATAATTATATGCGTATTATTTTTTATTATTTTATTAATTTTTAACACCAAGTTAAGTGAGTGAGAAACATTGGGGGGGGGGGGTTAAAATAAGTTAATAAATATATTTATTTATTTTTTGTTGTTTGTGCTTTTTTTATTTTATTTTTACTATTATTTTGCGATGATCAAAAACAAAACAAAAAACATTAGAATGGCAACAATAATAAAATTTCAAATAAAAAATACATTAATATAAGAAAAACAAAAAAAGTATAATATAATATGTCTACACACCTATTTCTGTTTTTAATCTGAATGCCCATTGATTGCGCGTGAGGATGAAATAATTTATATATGTATATCGATGATTCGATCGTGACAGAGATACATAGAGATAGAGTAACTTTATTTTGGTTTATTAATTTTAATTAGACTGAACTTGACTGTTGATAACCATTGGTAGAAATTTGCAATTTAAAGATGGCAGCAGGACATTTATATTCATATATATATATATATATTTGATTTACGTTTAAATATATTGTGCAGTATAAAATGTATTTTTATTCTTCATTATTTGAATATTTATGTATTTATTTTAGTTTTGTTTGTAATATTTTACGTTGACTATAGACATTCATGTAAGTTTTTTTTTGTTTAATTTCTTTATTTTTTGTATTAATTAAACAATTCAAATTTCAGCATCAACATCAACAGCAGCAGTGGTACTAGTAGATTATCTCATTGGCTATTTAAGTTGTAATATAAGTTTGTTTTTTATTTTTAATAAATTATTTTATATATGAAGTTTTGTATATATCAAGAAGAAAATTTAAGTTAAATATAAAAATAAAGTATTACGAAAAAAAACAGAAAATGTAACATGTATCAAAAATGTACCCAACATAATATCAAAAATAGACCAATTTTGTATTTTTAAAAATTTATTTGCAAGAAGACACAGCACATAAGAATTTTAAAACATTTTTTTGTTTGTCATAAGAAAGAAAAATGATAGATAGACAAATAGATTTTCTTTTATTGTTCAAAAGGAGTAAAATAGTAAAGAGAAAGTATAAACTTTAAGATAGAAGGAATGTGCAGTGAATATTAGAATAAAGTAAGAAACAAAAAGAAGATACAACATACAAAAATTTAACAACTTACCTCGCAAAACTTTTGAATGCAGCACTTTGAGGATTAATACAAAGTGGAACACGTCCGGTTTGTAGTTGCTCCGCTATAAATTTGTGCATTTCCTCTGTGAAAATAAATACAAAATAAAATAATTTTAAAATGTCAATATACAAACATTTGAAATAATATAACAAGTGAAAGTATTTTTAAGAGAAATTGTTTACAAAACATTCATTTACATATGTTTCAGTCAAAGGAACAAAACTTCTATCATTGATTTTTGTTAAACAAGAAGCTTTTGAAAAATATTACTTTCCAAGAACTACATAATATACTGAATAATACAAAGAGATGTATTTCAATGCTTGGTTGTGAGAAATCTATTGTTGATAACATACAATACAAAAATGTGTCTGAATCTAACATAAAATACTTGATTTCAGAGAATTCTAACATAAAAAACAGGATAGAACAAAAAGGATTTCAAAAGAAATACGAAAATTGACTCGTTTATGGGGATTAAATTCGTCTAGCGATTTACATTTTGTTTCAATATTCTATTCTATTCAAATTTTATTTTTCAATATTTATTTTTTCGCGAATAAGGCGAGTAAGATATGTGTTGGCACATTATATTTGTAAAGTCGTGCGGATTGAATAAATAATTAAGGATATTTCAGTTTCAAAGGACCACTAGAATGAGTTTTTCTGATTATATTTTCCCGCTAAAAAAGTAGAGCTTTTTAATAATGTTTATCTTATGTTTTTTCAGCCTACAGAATATTTCTAAAGCGTTCAAAATAATAAATAACACTCGAGCTTTTAAGAACTAAAATACTAATAAGCACATTTCAAAATAGTTTTTGAAGTATTTGATAGTTTTAGATTTGAGAAACAAACTAACACTTTCCAAGCATTATTTGTTAAATACATTTTTTTAAATTTAAAATGCCTTATGAGACGAAATCTCGTAATAGGCTGTATGTTAACATAAAGTTTTTTTTTTACAGAAAAGTTAATTTTCTTGGTGGTTATAATAGCTACTTCTTGAAGATAATTCTGTGTTAGGGATTACTGTTGAATGTTGTGAATGCGGAGCACCATGTTCATTTCTGCTTCATCATTAACCATAAGAATTTGAAGCTGGTTATAAATCCAAACAGTGTTTGTACACCATCCAAATCCGAATAAATTTTTTAATGCTTTATTTTGTGCAACTTGTAAACTTTGAATCAAGCTGTGAACTGATGTATCCCATAAATTGAGTCCGCTCGTCAGATGACTATGAAAAAGGGCAAAGTACATTTGTGTTTTTAGGCCTTCAGGAAGTTACGAATTCAAAGAAAACGCCACCTAGGGATGAAAGTTTTGATTTGTGGTATTTCCAGTTCAGTGATGAGTTCACCCAAAGTCCAAGATATTTAAACTGACTAACTCTATACACAGTTGAGCCTTGGTAGATAATGTTAAGAGGTTTATTCCATTTGCTGGAGACTATATACATATTTAGTTTTGAATCTTATCAAGATCATTATTCATCTGTTCTTCGAGTTCAGTAGCAGTTCGTTCAGAATACATAAGACCGATGTCACCTGCAAATAATACTGGATGTCCATTTGGAATCAAGTTTCTAAGATCTTGGATATATAGATAAACAGTGTCGGCCCAAGTACACTACCTTGTGGTACCCCCACCCCATCTCAACTGGTTGCTTATCGTTGTACATTCGTCGAAACTTATGTACTGATATCGATTTTCGAGGTAAGATTTTAACCAATTAAATGAAAAACCTCTTATTTCTAGAGCAAATAGGTTTCGTAGCAGGATTTTATGGTTGACGGAGTCGAATGCTTTTAACAAGTCTATGAAAAGCGCGCTGGCAAGGTTGCGATTGTCTTTATTCCTTTGAAGGTATGATATCATGTCTGCCATTGCTGTTTTTGTGTTTATTTCGCTTGATATATTTGAGTAATTGGTTGTTAATAACTTTTTTCGATACTCTTCGATAAGATTGGTAAAATTGAGATGGGGCGATAATTGTTTTAGTCTTCAACATCGCCATTCTTAAAGACAGGGATAACTCGGGCTGTTTTCATAATACTTGGAACATAGTCAACTTTGAAGAATTCGTTGATGAGTTTTGTGATCGGAACTAACAACTCTTCTTTGCACTTCTTAATTAATTCGGTAGAGAGATTATCAATGTCCTTAGCTTTTAATGGCTTCAATCTAGAAATGACATTTTTGATTTCAATAGGTGATGTCGGTACGATTACAAAACTTTCTAGTTGCCTTTGAATTGGAAAGACGATATTTTCATATGTACATTTTAAATTGATTGTCTTGCCTATGCTATTAAAAGTATAAGATCTCTGACAGTTTTTTCAGTACGATTGCCAGAACAGTAGAAACTATAAGAACAAACTTCTGCACATAGAATTAGAATAAGCTTTAAAGATCTTTCTTGCTATTTGTGTTGTAATAAAGGGTAATTTAGACATTAATGCTTAACAATTCTATTTTCAGAGTTTTCACCTTAAAAAACAAGAAATTTGTATGAGAAAGTTGGTTTCTATTTTTAAGAGTATGGACATTTTTGAAATGACTTATTCCTTCGAAATTGAACTCCATCACTACCTTACGGTAGCAATGAGTGATTATGACAACAAAATAGTTTATTAATAAAAGAAACTACATTCTTGATACCATAGAACATTTAAATTTTGACACTTTTCGAAAGTCCCAAAAATGTATAATATGTTAAGGAATCTGTTGTGTGATTGAAGATAATACGTTAAAGTTCACATAAGATGAAAATTATGGATATCAAAATTATAACATAAACCTGACATTTTGGCTTCAAAATGGTGATAAATGTTGCCCACATTAAACTTCAAGAGAATACTTTTGAAAATGTGCTAATTATGTGTCTTGTTTTTGGCAAAACAAAAAAAGGAAATGCTTAAGTTCAATGAATGAAAATTGAGACTTTAGACATACTTCCAAGATTAATACTACTTTTCTGTTTTTATTTAAAAAAATATAAAAATAGAAGAAAAGTCGGATTTGAAGGTATAGTATATTGATTGTTCCTATTGGGTTTAGACATTTTTTTAAATTCTAAATTTAAAGAAGTTATTTGGAAAATATATTTGCTGGCACCTGAATTTGAAGATGACATAGAAACAAAAAGCACGAAAAATACCAAGATTTAGAAAAGAGAACACACATTAATGGTAGTTTTGCTAATAGCAGTAAGAACTTAAACTTATAAACTCAATAACTTGAATGTTTAATAGTTTTGTAAACAGTTCCTCTTAATTCAGCTTTCACCAAAAGTACCTTTAACTTGTTGCACAGACGTTAATTTCCTCTCCCAAAGATCATCGAATGGCTGTCCAGCTGATGGTTCAAAATCTCCAGTGTACTGTCGCATACCAGATGAGGTATTAAAACAACATTTACACATACACGAATGATATCTTAGACGTCCTTCGTCCAGATATGAATGACCCAAAGCATCTGTCACTGATATTCTCTTGTCCTACAAAACAAAAACAAAATATTTATACCTCAAAACATCAATTTATATAATTAAATATATACTTACAGGATCAAATACCAACATCTGACAAAGTAAATGCACAGCTTCATGTGTCGCATGTGAACCTAGCGTGTACAAAGCTGAAAACGATGGAGCCTTTGGAGCTCGTCGCAACATATGCGTTCTGGCACCTTCACACGCATGTCGCATATCTTCCATTGATGGTGTACCTAGCAGTTCGGTTATGAGCTCCAATTGTTGTACAGGATTTTGTGCCTGAAACAATATACGACGACCCAATAGCTCACCAAAAATACAACCAACCGACCAGACATCAACAGCTGCCGAATAATGACGGGCACCCATTAAAATTTCTGGAGCACGATAATATTGTGTGACAACTTCTTGAGTCATGTGTTTCGATTGATCTGGTTCTTCGACTCGAGCTAAACCAAAATCGCATATCTTCAAGACACAATTGCTATTTACAAGCAAATTTCCTGGCTTTATGTCTCTGTGAAGAATGCGGGCCGAATGCAGATATTTTAGGCCACGCAATATCTGATACAAAAATACTTTTATGTGATCGGCTAAGAGGTGTTGTGGCGATACGATGATCTTGTGCAGATCTGACTGTAGGAGTTCAGTTATCACATATCTGAGAGGATTTTTTTGGTTAAGGAAAATATATTTTGTTTGTTTATGAGAGTAAATTATTATTATTAATAATATTATTAAAATGGCAAAGAAGAATAAAAATATAAGACTAAAAACTAAAAATATATTTTTAAGCAAATGCTAAGTGTGCAATTACTAAGGTTGTATGAGCAAACTTTGATCATGCTTTATTTTATAAAACAGGTCCACACCCTTAGTATTGGCTTATTTCGAAAAGAAAGTAGAAAAAGGTATGTATTTTTCAGACAAGACTATTATTTTAAATGATATTGGTCATCTTTTCATAAGGAGCCTTTACTCGAAGTACATACTTTGAATTATAATCTACAACCTTGAAAAGGATAAAATACTGTCATTTTACTATTTAAATGAGCACCTACTCAAAGCAAAAACTTTACTCCAACAAACAAGTTCAAATAGGCCGTGTCAGTAAGATTCCGTAGAAGGTAAATGGTTAAGCTTTTTATATTGAGCATCGACTTTGAGCATGTACTCCATTTCATAATCAACACCATCCAATAACTATAAATTTCTCTTTTTCTTAATTAACTTTTCGATTCAGATATGAATATTAATTTAATATTTCTGCTTTTATCATAGTGCATAGTTAGCTCCTATTAAAAAGATACCTCTTCTTTGAATACCTCGAGGCTGATATTGGATTAAAAAAAATACTGCAGAATAAAACAAAAACTCTATTTTACTTTTGTGTTTGGGTGTGTATAGATTCGATTATCATTTTTTGACGTCAATATTATCTATGCAATGTTAGTGACGCTGTTGATGCTGTTGATGATGTTGATGACATTGCTATTCGAATTCAATAACTTTTGTTAGGTTCTAAAACCTTAATTTTTACCTCCTCTTTTCCCCTCACTCAAAGCTACAAAAACAATATGAAAACTTTTAAATGGGTTTGATAATGGGTTAACGCTTTTGATGAACATATAGACGATGGCTTTCCTATACACATGTACATCATTTTTGAGGGAATGGGGGTAAGTAGAGTATACCGCCACTTGCGGATGAAGTTTTTCAATTAAAATGAGATAAAGAACTTGACTACCATCATCAACTATGTGCTATAACTAGAATTTGTATTATTAAATTAAATATTTTAAGTGTTCTCGGGGAAAGTGAAAGTTACTACATGTGCAGAACAGTGAGCAACTATATGCTGGCTTATTTTGAGATGATTTTTATAAGTTGGCAATACAATATCAACGATGCTGACCAGAACGATGAAGTCAATAGGCGTTTTTGAACTGAACTGTCAAAGAAAACATTTTTTTTTTCTTTTTTACCACCGAACGTTCAGAGCTTCAAATTTGCGTTTCTTTTTTCGATCTGATAGAGTTCTTAACTTGTTCAGAGCGTGCTCTATGAGCTCAGAATAAAATAATTGAGCAGGTCGAGATGAATGCTGAACACAAGCATTTGACAGGTGAAATTGAAGGATAAAAATTAAAAAAATTAAAATGGGACAAGAAAATAGTGGAGATAGCTCAGAAGGTAAATCTAAATAGGAAATAATAATTAAAATATATTTTTTTTAAAGTCTTAGTTTTATTACAGGAGGCTTGAAATATGACTGTCTTTTTAATTAGTTTTTCGACTTTAATCTAAGCTTTGTGTCTTATTTCATGTATCTGAAGAAATTGACGGTTAAATTGAAAAGTCAAAAAGTGACAGCTTAAGTGTTCAGGTGTGTTTCAAAAATAATTCGAAACGTTCAGGACACGGTTCGTTCAGGATGTTCAATAACCAAACACTCAAGGGGATATTACTACCCTTATTATGTAGAGGCACAATGTGAGCACTAGGAAGAGAGAGGGTTTAAAAGGAGATGTCGGTGAACATTGGTTTTGAATTCCTGAATATTGCAATGACTAGGAAAGACAGAATGTCGTAAGGCATTCCACATTCGCGTAGTACGGCTAAAGAACGAATCTCTGTATTTGACAGTACGGCCGAAGTTGGGCTCGAGGGTATAAAAAAAAATGAATTGATTGGCGCAACAGTCCGTTTGAGAACTAGGGCTTTGTGACTGACAACTCTCGACCATTCCTGTGTGCGAGTACTGTTATCAGGGATGGAAGGGACCAACAGTTTTAAGCTGAAACCAAACTGCAAATTTAAGAAAGCACTTTTCATGACAAGAATTATTCTTGGAGAATTTATCAATTCCCCGCAAGATGCAGTACCTGTTAAGAAAACTTTAGATGGCAAAGGCAGGGATCGAACCCAAGACCTCTCGCATGACAGTCCAACGCACTGTATACTGATGAGTATTCTTATAAGCACGAGTATTACGGTTCAACTGTTTAAGGGGAGGAATGCACTTGGCTATTTTACTAGAGCATAAGCCGACTATGTTCAAGCGAAGTAAATGAACTTATGATGAAATTATCATATATCAACTTAAATGCTCCATTGAACAATGCTGTTTAGTTCGGAATTTAAAGAGCTTATCATATTTTTGTCGTTGCAGTTCCACATCTGAAGAAGAGGGATGTGAGTCTGAAAACGAATATGAAAAGCTAAGAGTACTATCTTCACCAAACAATGTATTGGATTAGATGTTGCAGGCAGGAGATCATTAATAATAGTGAGAAAGAGTGTTGGAGATAGAAGGGAGCCCTGTGGCACACCACAGATTTTCAGACTTGAATCCATCTAATACTATTTCTATTGAACGATCCGAAAGGTAATAACTTATCCAATGAAGCAGGGATTCATGAATTATAATATACAACCTTGACAAAAGATAAAATACTATCATTTTACTTTTTATATGAGCATCTGCCCAAAGCAAAAACTTTATAACATCAAATAAGTAGAAATAGGTCGTGTGAGTAAGATTTCGCCTGATGGATAATCTTTTTATATTGATCATCTAGTCCATTTCATAATCAATACCACCCATTTTTCAGAGCTCTATTCTGATTTAAAAAAAAACCTAATGGTGATCTCTATATAGCCATGATTACTGACTTTTTTAGTTCATGATAAACAGGAGCCTTGGTTTCGAAAAGACGATTCGTAGTGGCGCAAAATGTCACACAAATTATACCACTATTGATTTATTAAACTAAACGCTTCGTAACCGCATAATTCCACATTAAGGAGCCGTGAATTGGCCTCCACGATCGTGCGCATACACGCTGTCTGGCTTGACTTTTTTCTGTGGGGATATGTAAAGTCGCTAGCCTACGCCGATAAGCCGAAGCGATTCATCAGTTAGAGGAAAACATTTTCAGCGTAAGGCTCTAAATGTTGAAAAAGTCTTCGATGACTGGACCAAAAGATTAGAATACGTCTGAGCCAGCCGTAAAGGACATATTCCAGAAGCTATTTTTTTAAAATTCAATTTCAAAGTTCTATACCACTTAAAAAAACATTGTTTATATAGTTTTCCAATAGGAGATTTAATTTTGATATTTACAAAAATGGGTTATGTTTATGAGAAATCAATAGAAGTTAATTAAAATTTGAAGAGGAAGGTATGCTGTTAACAATGGATAATGATATCAGCCAAATCAGCAGCCACAACTGCGATTGCAGGACCATATCCTTTTCATTATTTATATACACAAATTTTAAGTTTTTGAATCGATTATGGAACATTGACATGAACTTTTAGTTCCATGTTGGCTCGAAGAAAATAGTCTTAGAAAATTAAATCACAAGAAAATACTTGTGAAAAATAAAACGGATAAGAAACTTTTCATCATTTTTATTGATACTTAACGTTTAACTACTTAAATTTGTTGTTGAAGCGTAGTGATGACGTATTTTTTACTTTTCAAAAAATGACATTTTGAAAGAAGAACTCTGTTAAAATGAAACGACTCTTCTCTTGATTAATGAATAAATGTTGCATGAAATTTGAAATCGGCTTCTTCACAAAATTATCAAAGTAAATAAAGAGTGTCACAAATTGTGTGCAGAAATGTGCAGTCAATTTAACAAATTGACAGATGTTGACATATTTCTGGTTGTCAACACACTTTGGAAAACCCCAATTTGGCCATTTTTGCGCTTAATTTTTTGGAAAGCCTTTAAAATACAACCCATTGTCATTTCAAGGGTCTTGCATCAAATACATTTAAACAATTGGGTTTAAGGACATTCTAGTCAATATAATTTGGCTAAAGAAGTCAACCAACTTTGAAAGGTCAAAGTATCAGTTCTTTATATTTAACAACAAAAAATAAAACCAGATTCATCTTAAAACTCGTCCACCCACCAGGAACTACTTCCTGGAATTTCATCAGAGCTACAACGAAAAAAAAATATCAAACAATCTTTTCTAATTTTACATTTCTTAAAGAGATATTTCGGTAAACGAAATCTTTCAACCATCAACGTGTAATTATACCCTTCTACACTTTTTTGTTTGGATCTTTAGGGTCTTATAACCACTAATGGTACTATTCTTATTTTTTTTATTTTTGAAAAAGGATACATTTCCTGGAAGAAATCCAAATGAGGTGGTTGTAATATGTCCAATGCTGAGAGTACCTGCAAGTAAAAAAAAAAAAAGAAAATTATATTTTTTTGATTACAAAGGTGCAAATTTTTGTAAAGATTGTTTCAGTTTATTTTTATTTCTTTTTTTGTATGTTGAAAATTTACCAAGAACACAAGTTGTTTGTTTTATCTATGAATCTTTGTATAAAGGTACCTTACATATAAAACAAAAGGAGGTTTTGAGCCCGCGAGGGTATCACTACCTTACCTTTATACCTATTCCTTCTTCCTTCACTCAGTTTACCTTTTTTCTTTCATTTAATGAGGGAAATCATCAAGGAATGATGCCATTGCTGTGCCACTGCCACCCTCCATTAAACTGAAGCCATGCTTTTAATTACCGAAGAATTCCGACAAAGGCAACTTAACAACAGCAAAAAAAACAGACGTTATAAGAATACCTATACCTTCTATTAATAGGAAGCACGGAAGACGGAAAAGAGAGACATGACTACAAACAGGAAAAAAAAGAAACCTTCAACTTAAGACCCCAAGTGATTGGCGGCAAAGCAGCAACAACAACAAAAAAAGATTATTAGAAGTAGTAGCTAGAAATATATATGTATGTATGTACCATCCCACCACTAAAAAGTGTGAGAGAGAAAGAGATAGAGAGACATCTTAGCTATGGGATGATGGACCATTAAGATGAGTTAATTGAGTAAAAAGTCTGTTGGAACTTAATTATGATTCAAAAGTAATTAAGGCGCAACCTCTCTTACGCTTACCCTACGCGCATTTGTTATTATATGAAACGGGAGCAAACAAAAAATCGAAGAACATACGAAAAAAAAAGATGAAGAAGAACGTCACTCAAGTCACAATATTTTCTTTTCGAGTTACCATAAGTCAGTGCGTTCGGTAGTGTGACGATGGGGGAATAGAGGGGTTTTTCTATAGCAACATTTCGCATGTAAGTTTAAGTAAGGATGATAATAGAGATGACATTAGTTTGGTCTAAAGCATGAAGTGTGTTGTGTTTGTAACGCACCGATGTGGAATGACAATGATGGATTTTGATGGCTTGAAATTGTTAGGTAACAAAGTTTATGATGTGGCCACGGAGACAAGTTGAAGATTAGGGGTATAATATGTGATGTGATTGGAGAATTTGAATGCACATGCTCAACCTCCTCAATAACAATTTAAAAATAAGAAACTACAGTGAATTTTTTTAGATGTTTTATAATGTTTGCCCATTGGAGAATGTCAAACTCTTCTGACGTTTATATTCACTAAGGTTTGACAATTCAATTTATTTAAATTCTGGAAATTTAATTTGAAAAAAATAAATCAGTTTGCGAAGTTCATAAAAGATTTTTACTTACAATTTATAAAGGGTGGTTAAATTTTAAGGGCCGATGTTAAATGTGAACCACACTTAAACGTCAAGTTTTTTTCTGCATTTCATTTGAAATTTCTCAATGTCAGAGTAACTCAATTTGAACCATGGACAAATAATACACAATAGCAACGCGTTACAGTTATTCAGGCATATTATAAAACTGAGTGTTCAAAGAAAGCAAAATCCATATCGTAATATTTTCTTGTACAATGTAATCGTCCAAATATGCATCAATCGGAAAAATCGTATACAAATTTTAGCAAACCGGGTTGTAGAAGATGTGAAGACACTAGTGATATTGTGATATCCTGGATAACCGTCCACCAACAATTGCACCTCTTACGCTCGTCGTTGACGAACATTATGCATAAAGACTTGCATTCAAAATCTTGCAAGGTGCAGTTGGCTCAAGAGCTAAAGCCTTTTGACCACTTCAAGCGTCGTCGACGGTGGCCAGAATGGTGGCAAGAAATATTAACAGTGGATGATCAAATACCGAAGAAATACATCTTCGATGATGACGAACATTTTAACTTCTGTGTCATTTAGAATTACTTTATTTGGTCGAATGATAATTCAAAAATGATTGTCGAAGAACAAATGCATCCAAAAAGAATGACTGGTGGGTGCGGCATAATCGGACCTTACTTTTTCCAAAATGAGGCCGGTCAGGCAGTTACTGTCAATGATGTAAGCTATCGTAAGAAAGAACTTTGTATAGACCGAATTAGAAGATATGGATGTGGGCGATATGTGGTTTCAACATTACAGTGCCACTTGCCCCACTTGTTGTGACAAATTCAATGGCAATGTTATCTCATGTTACTTGACACCTTCGGACTTCTTTCTTTGGAAGTCTCAGGCCACAGCGTCATCGAAAATTTGGACCATCACATTATATACATAAATTGGTTCGTGACATATTTTGGATGAACCATAATAAATGATATCCCGAATGTATGTACACACGCACAGAAAGATTACAATACTTTCTATGGGAAGCTAAAACAAATACCGTGAAATTATCTATTTTTTTTATAATAAACGGGCACTCAAGGGGTTATTTATACCCTTTACATGTTTAAAGTTTAAACACAGTGCGAGCTTTAGGAAAATAGGAAATGATTAAAGAGGATAAACCGATGCACATTGGTCTTAAAATTTTTAATATCAAAACGATAGGGAAAACAGAACTGGGTAAATTATTCCACATTCTCGATGTGCGGTTAAAAAAAGAATCTCTATACTTGACAGTACGTCCGAAATTGAGCTCAAGGTTAAACTGATGTGCATTCCTAGAAGTACGAGTATTACGGCTGAATTGTTTGACGGGAATGCAAAATGCAAAAATATCGGTAGAACAACGAAAGGTATGAAAGATTGCGGCGGTGTTCAAGTGACGTAATTGTTTCGGTTATAGTTCTATCGCCTTCCATTTTCAAAGCTCTTTTTGGATCCTGTCCAAAATACTTAAACTTGTTTTAGGGGCAGCTGCCCAAATATACGAGTTATATTCAAGTGTTGGACGAATGAAGGCTTTGTAAATTACAGCCAGATCAGAAGAGGTGAAAAATTTCTTGCACCGTCGGAGAAATCCTAAGCATCTAGCATCATTTTTGGCAATATCGAATATGTGATCATTCCATAAGAGGTGAGCTGTGATATACGAGTATGTAAATACCGAGTACTGAAAATTGATTAGTACCCTGGATGCAAGTGTCGCTCATGGATAGGGGCATCGGAGGTGGGTTACGCTTTAAAAACAGGAGACAGCATTAAGTTTTCGAAGCATTAAATTCTACACGGTTTTTGATTCCCCATTGTACAATGCTGTCAAGATCAGATTTTAATGAGCTTATCATACGCTGCCGTTGAGGTTCCACATTCGATTGACAAGGATGAGAATCTAAAAACGAATATGAAAAGTTGAGGGTACTGTCATCTGCGAAACAATTTAGTGGGTAAGAAGTTTCAGACGAAAGATCATTAATAAAAATAAGGAAGAGCGTCGGAGACAAAACGGAGCCCTGGGGCACACCAGCGTTTACTTTGTGAATAACAGATTTGAAATCATCTAATACAGCTCGTATTGAAGGGTTAGAAAGGTAATTTCTAATCCAACGAAGAAGAGATTCATCAATACCAAAAGCACGCATTTTCGATAAGAAAGCTTGGTACCAAACTCTATCAAATGCTTTTGAATTATCAAGTGCAATAATCTTACTTTCTCCAAAACGATGTAAAAATTTGTTCCACTGTTCGACGAGATGAACCATAAGATCACCAGTGGACCTATTGCTACGAAAGCCATACTGTTGGTCATTAAGAAGCTTCCGTTCTTCAAGATATTTCTTAAGCTGATAATTAATCAGTGTTTCCATGACTTTGCAAAGAAGGGACGTGAGTGCTATTGGACGATAGTTGGCGGGAAAGGATGATTCGCCTTTTTTAAGGACAGGCTATACAAATGCTGTTTTCCATCCGCTCGGAAAGAGACCTGTAGAGTAGGAAAGATGGAAAAGCTTACGCAGTGGTTTTGCAAGCGTTGAAAAACACCTCTTCAGAACAATAGGGGGAATACTATCCGGGCCAGCAGATTTGTGTATGTCAAGGTCTTTCAGTACTCTTGCAACTGTACGGGTGCGAAAGAAGATTTACGCTCTCAAGAACAAGAGTTTCACTTAATGCCAAAACAGCTGGACTGTTTGTTTCAGTGTGAACATATGCGGCACAGAAGCTCTTTCTAAGCCCACGAATTTTGCTGAAAAAAACTCTCAATTCATCCAGCATTATAATATTCAAAGACTAATAAAAACACAATTCGGACAATTAACTATGATGAGTAATCTGACAAGCTTCCAATTTGAACTTTTCAATAACAGATTTCCACGAGTGTTAGCCTTAGTGGAAATCTCTGTAATGATCCGTCCCTACTTAACTAGAAATATTACACATCAGTATATCCGAAACACAGCCTAAAATAAAATAACGAACATTTCATTCTAAAAATATTTCTGTCTTGTATTTATGATTACTTAATTTTTGAGATTCAAGGGTCTATTAAAAAATTAATTTATGTGTCTTCAATTGAAAATCCTACCTCGTTTCAATGAAATTCACAATGATGGAAAAATTGGGTTTTCAACTTATTTCACTAAACCCAGAATTCACTCGAAATACTTCTATTAACAAATAATTCAAGCAAATCTCTTGAAGTTGAATTTAAGTTAAATCGTTTCAGAATGGTTACAAGTAACTGAATAAGTAAAACACTTCAGTGTGGAGTTTAATTTTGATTGCGCACGATTATTGAAATAATTTTTTCTAAGAATATGTGATGAAATATTTATTAATATTTTGTATTTTTCTATTTTTTTTAAATATCTTGTTTGAGTTTCAGTGAAAATACAATAAAAATCATATCCAGTCTCTTGTTAAAGTATACAAAAAAAAAACGTGGAATTCGTATTCCAAAAAATGTAAATATCCTTATTTAATGTGTTCACATAAATCTCTTTAAAGTATTTATATTCCTATCTTAACGACCTTTTATTTTCTAAAGTTTATTTCCTTTCTTGAATTACCACAGAAAGTTTAACCAAAATTAAAAACTAAACAATGAAAAAATCCCAAAACGACAAATACAAAATAACTCTCTGCCAACGGTACGTTAATACGTTCTCTATATTTGAACCAAAAAAAAAAAAACAAACATTAAAAAACATACAAATTTAAATAAAACAAATATTTGCAAAATTCTGTAGAGAGAATGTAGAGTACTCTACATTCCACCGCACTTATCTACCACTCGTTCTGTACAAAACAGAGTACTTGCAGCAATCCTTGTTATCCGCAACAGGATTACGATTAAATCCTGCAACACAATCAAATCAACACCTAATCCATTTTTATCTATTTTATATACATTATACATCTGGATACTCTATTCTATGTATATATTTACATAAAGTATATTCTGAAGTACATACTAGATATATTTTAGTGAATACGGAAAAAGCATCCTTATTTTATAGTGTTTTTATTTAATTGGTCTATAAGTGCGCACTTCAGGCAACCTAATGAAAAAATAAACTTGAAAATAAACAAAAAAGTATTAAAATCGATTAAAAACATTTGGTTAGTAAAATGCAAGCAAACATATAACAAAAAAAACAAAAGATAGAAAATTTATGCTTCACTAGAATCCGCAGTTCAAATTTGTATCTACAAATATTCATGTGGCTCTGTGGCTCTGTTTATCTCTTTTCTTTGTTTTTCTATCTCTCTCATAAATGACTCTAAAGGATACTGTTTGCAGCTTTAGGATAGATATTGTTATTCTATTTAAGGAAGGATTCATTTTTTTTCTGGTCATAAAATATAAACAAAATCACGTCAAACATTCGCGATAAATGGCAATAAATTGGATGATTCAATTCTAAAAATAAAATGACAAGATTTTTTGTTTGTCTATTTTATTTATCTACAAATATCCTGTGGATAATATTGTTTATGATGGTAAACAATGTACATGAGTAAAAGAAAAACAAATAATATAATATTATAATCCCAGTTGTGTAAAACTACAAGAGTATTATATACAAAAACAACAACAAAATACATCTCTGTCTTTCGATGAACCAATATATCTAGGTTTAGAAAGTGGATAACTTTTCCATCTTATATATCTTTAACATCCTTCATGGCGAAAAAAAGTTATATTCAGCCTTTTTTTATGGGGAAAAACTTTGCCCTTCATCATATAGATTTCTAGAGTTTTATATAAGATACTCATTCTGTATGTCCTTTAAAGTATCTTTTCTACTTGGAAAAGTTCAATATATAAAATATCCGTGCGGTTTACCTTTATAGAACGAAGAAGAATATTGATTTTTTTTATAGACTCGTGTTTTCTATACTTATAAGCATTTTCAGGATTGTGGGAACGGCTTCCAAGCTAATTTTTTTTAAAGAAGAATTTTGGATCATGGCCTATGGAAGAATCGAACTGACCAATTTTTGAGTTTGCTGTTTTTTTTACGAAGATTATTAATTTAGACTTTTGAATAAAAAAACATGAAAATTACTTTCTAAACACTTTGAAGAAATTTTTTTCAAATAACTTCCAAGAAATTTCAAATATCTTTAATAATAATTAGATGATAGACCAGATCGCTTTGAAGTTTTGAGAGGTTATAAAGTTTCCCAACATAGCACAAACCATGAGTAAAAAGTATGAGAATTTTTCCATCCTTCTCATTAAATGTATTTGTTTTGCAGACGAAAAAAAGAATAGATCAATAAGGCGTATACGTACTCTTTTTTAACAATGTTCAATCCTATTGGAAAAAGCTTTGTTTGTACTGTCAAATGTCATGGAACTGTCATGCTAGATGTCTTGAGTTTAATCATTTGTGCCAGTGCAGCCTAAAGATTTTTCTTACTCGTACTGCCTCTTGCTAGGAATTAACTAATCCTCCAAGAGAAACTCTTTTCATGAAAAGGTCCCCTTCATCTCTGACAATATTACTCACACACAGAAGTAGTTGAGAATTGTAAGGCACAAGGCCATAGTTTTCAATGGAGTGGTGCGAGACCTAATTTATTTACTTTGTTTAAATACTTTTCTGAAATAATAAAGGGTGTCTCAAAATATATGATCAGTATAAGAACAGGTGGAAGTTGGAGTACGGTTGGTGAGAGGCCTCGCTGAATTATATTCATTTTTTTTTTTGAGAATTAAAGAATTCTTTTCAATGGCAACAACGAAACGTCTTCGTCGCATCGTCCCGTATTCGCCTTGGTTGCATAGGTCGTCTAAAAAGTATTTTTCATTCGTATTGCAAATGAAAGGCGTCCTGACACGAGTGCTCAACTTTTTATCCTCTACATAAATCAGATGAAACATCCTCTTCATGTGGGTATTCATTGTGTTGAAGTCTGTTGGAATACCAATTAATAGGGATAAGTCTTTGGCGTAAGGCAAAAAGTACTTAAGTCAGAAACTGGTCACAAAGACTTTGTGTCATATGCAAAAAGATGAGTTCAAGCTCTTTACTCATTTTTTTGAGAACTTTCTTAAAATGGTATGCAAAAAAAGTACAGAGACCGAGATCGATTTCAAGCTAAGAGTTCGAACTCAAAGTGTTGAGATCTATCTCTCGACAAAAGCTCCATGTGAGAAGGTTCTAGTTTTGATATGCAAAAGATGAGATTAGATCGATCTCACAAATTGTTGAGGATGGGTTTTCTCTTACTCAGGTTATAAACAACTATCAAAATGGACGAGTTTCTGAATAATTTTGATACTAATCGTGTTTATAAAAATAGAAGATGTCCAATTGGTGAAGGTTTTCGAAAATTGTATAGATATAGTGAAACAGGTGTACAATTATTGACACATGAGTTTTTGGGCCCAACCCTGGAACCACGCGGAGGTGATTTGACTCATCAAGGAAAAATTAGGATTTTTCTGCGTTATATAGGAGATTCTGGATTTCAACTATATGTAGGGTGGTACAGCAAGTCGCAACAAAAATTGAAACTGATTGGATCATATTCCCACACACTTCTGAAAAAATAGAAGAAGCCCAAAAGTTATGGAGCAGTAAGTAAGAGATTCCTTACGTCATTGGTGATCTGGATTGAACACATGTACGTATAAGGAAACCACTCTATCACCACTAGGACTACGTCAACCATAAAGGATACTACTCAATAAATGTACAGGTTGCGTGCAACGCGGATGAAAAATTTACATGTTTCAAAATAAGCAATTCAGTTTCCAAGTTCTTAAGATTTATTTGCTTATATCTAGTTTTTTTTTTAAATCTATTTTCCTTTTTAAGCGGGATTTCATATTTGGCACTTTTTTAGTATTTTTTTTTAAATGCTTGAATGATTTTAAGAATAGCATTTTTTTTTCTTGACTTTAAAACTGGTAACTGCGCCTTTTCCAGTAAAACTTTATTTAATTTCAGTTACAAGAAATTTACTAAGATGATCAGCATTATTTTTTATAATTACACTTTCATTTTCGCTTTCAGAAGACATTTTTCCTTCTAGACTCGACTGCCGCACAGAATTTACTGCTTTAACTAGTGTAAGTGCATACAAAGAGCTTTGAAATCGTTCTCATATCAATGAGTCAGAACTGTTGAGAGTGAACTCGTTTTTATGCATATAAAACTGAGTATGAGTCTGCTCGATTGATCTCACGTGCGAGTTCAAGCTCGTCAGCCCTGACTCTGAGAACTTTGTCATCTTTTAGCATATGACCCTTTAAGTGAACTTATGACGTTAATACAAAACCAAATATGCAATTTTTCTGATTTATTATCCAAAGACTAAATTGATCCGATAGTTAGCAGTTTTGCTAGACTTAATAGTGAAAGAACAAACAAAAATATCAGTCAAATCAAATCAAAACCTAAAATGCAATTTTTTGAATTATGGACTTTTTTCCTAATGCCAAAGAATTTTGAACTGCTTGGTTGTAAACGGTACCTTGACTTTTTCTTTGGGAATATTCAGACATCGATTCGTAAAACCAAACAAGTTTTAAGGGCTAACCATCTGTTACTTGAAATTTCGAAAAAACTTTGCTGAATTTTCATATTGATTTGCTTTGACCCAACAAAATTTAACCTTTTATACAACCCTGCCCATAATCTCGTAAAGGCCCTATCTACAAAATTTCCGATTTTGAGTTTTTTGCATATTTGGAGTTAGGGCATTGTCTCCGATTTTTCTACATTCATTTCTTAACCTTAGATCTTCAAATAAGCCAGAAAAACACAATTTCTAGAAGCCCTAACTACAAATCATGTGCATCAAAATTTATAAAAAGCCCTAACTGCCACATAGGGCCTTTTATAATACACTGCATAGAGAAAGCATATTCATGTTCTTTTTTAAAAAGCCCTATGTGGCAGTTAGGGCTTTTTATAAATTTCGATGCTAGAATTTTTGTAGTTAGGGCTTTTTTTCTGGCTGCAATTTTTTATGTAAAAGGTTGTAACCTCGTAACGTGTTGAATCTTGTCGAGTTTTTTTTACGAATTTAGAATTTGAGTTTGTTGGAGAGTGCGTTATTGGCCTTCAGTTGAATGATATTTTTGATACGTAAAGGTCGTAACCTCGTTTCGTGCTTGGTCCTGTTTAACTCTTTAACGAATGTTGAGTTTTGTTTTTAGCAGAGGGCTTTATTAGGCATTTATATAGTCTGTTGAAACTTTTGAAGCGGTAACTTCGCGTTTTTTTAATTTATCTACATATTATATATTTTTTACAATAAGTGATTAAACATGAACCGGTCAAGAATGCTTGTTAATTTAGCTTTAAATATTAATCACAGAAAAAAAATCGAATTAATGAAAACAGAATTAAGAAATGAAAATAAAAATAACAAAAATTCGGTTGAAGTGGATCCTGATTATGTTCCCGAAAATAGTAGTGATTCAGAAAATGAAAATGTCCTTGTTACTGCTGGTGGTACAGAGACAAACGGAGTGAATCAAGAAGAAATTGTAACATTAAATATTGAAGAAGTGGAAGAAACCAACCCAGGACAGGCTGCGGAGTCCAACGATGATGGCGGAAGATTGAAACGGAAGAGAAAAGGGCTGTCAGCTAAAGAAAAACAAAGTAAAAGAAGAGAAAAAGAATCAAAAAAACATCCAGTTCGACTACCGTGTGGAAAAAAATGTATTAAAAAATGCATTTCAAATATTTCTGAAGGTAGGAGAATTGAAATAAATACTCAGTTTTGGTCTTTAGATTGGCTTGAAAGGCGACATTTTATATTAAATTCAACACGCAAACAAAATACTGCTCGTAATACAAAAAAAGATAAGTTATCGTCAAGGAGAAAATTTAGCTTTTTCTATTTTTTGAAAAATGAACAGGGTAATATCTGTGCTGTTTGCAAAGCCTTCTACCTTACTACCTTAGGTTTTTCCAAGGAAAACAACAGTGTAGTTTATGACGTAATTAGGACAACTCCTCAAAATTCATTGGCACCCCTTAATGATAAACGTGGACGATGTGGTCGTTCGCATCCTAGATTGGACACACAAAAAATAAAAGAGTTTATTGAGGCTTACAATCCAACGATTTCTCACTATCGTCGAGAGCACGCTCCTCTACGCCGTTATCTTCCAAGTGACTTAACCAGGAAAGGTATGCACGATGAACTTATCAACAGCCATCCCGAAATTCGAACTTCGTACCAAAATTTTTGTAAGATCGTGCGTGAAATGAATATCTCGTTTGCGTCGCTTGGACATGAGGAATGTGAGCAATGTGAAAGCCACAAACTGCATATGGCTAGCAAGCATGTGAACAAAAACGTGGATATACAGATCAGCGACGAACAAGTCTGTGATATTTGTAAAGATTGGGAAAATCACAATGACCGAGTCAAATTAACAAGAGCAGAGTATCAAAAACACAGCAAACTCGATTCCAATGAAATAGCTCCGGATACACTTGTTGTGTCTGTTGATTTGCAAAAAGTGATTATGCTACCGCGGTTGGAAGGTTTTAAGGCTGTCATCTTTTCGAAGCGCATTATAGCTTTTAACGAAAGTTTTGTGCCACTTGGAGAAAAAAGCAAAGAAATCCCATTTGCTGCAATTTGGCATGAGGGTACTTCCGGACAAAAGAAAGAAGACATTATAAGCACTTTTAACGCTTTCTTTTTGCACCATCGGGATAAATTACACTTAAGTGTATGGGTTGATAATTGCGCGGCTCAAAATAAAAATTGGGCATTATTTTCATATCTTGTAATGATTATCAATTCAGATGAGATATCTGCTACATCAATAACACTAAACTTTTTTGAACCTGGTCACTCGTTCATGTCTGCTGACAGCTTTCACCATCAGGTTGAACTCTCTATGAAACGGAAGGGAAAACTATACGATTTCCAGGATTTCTTCGATTGTGTTCAAGATGCAAACTCTTCAAAGGTTTACGTTAAGCAAATGTCTGTATCGGATTTTTACGACTGGCCCGATTGCCCGTCCTTATACAAAATAAACAAATCCACACCAAGACCGTATTTACACGATATAGCATGCATAAAAGTAGAGAGAGGAAGCAAACATTTGTTCTACAAATTATCCTTTGAGTCGGATTTCATAACACTTAATTTTCTAAAAAATAAATATATGAGATCAGGATTGTATAGGCCGGCTTCAGTCGTTCGTTCTCAACCAAGAGGAATTGCCATCGAACGAAAAAATGAAATTGAAAAAAATTTGTTTTCTTTGTTTCCTGAAAACCGCAAGCATTTTTGGAATAATCTTCCATTGACCGAAGCTGAACCAACTCTGGATTGAGGTAATTTAAACGAATAAATAAAAATGTAAAACAATAAAACAATATAACAATTATTAATTGCAGGGAGAAATAAGTTCCAGATCAGCAGTATTTTTTTGTTTACGCTTTTTGAATTAAAACTGAATATAAAAATATAAAAATATGAATTTTTTAAATTTTATTTTAATAATGACTTTAAATATGTGTGTCATAACTCATTAATAAAATATTTGAAATAAATTAATTTAATTTAAATTCTTATTTCATGTTTTATTAAGGATTTTTAATAAAGTATAACGTAAATTGTTGTACATAGGGCCTTTATTTTTTTTTTCGTCCAAAGCTAAGAAGCCCTATCTACCTTGTTTTCCAAATGCATACAAATTTTGAGTTTAAAACTATTCCAAAAAATAAAGCAATAAAAAAGCTTTAAGAAAAATATTTTTTGGTATTTTTCACTTTTTACCTTCAGGTCGCGGTTAGTGTTTTCGATTTAGTGTTTTCATCATTATCTCGAAATAGTGAAAATGTTAGTTAGGGCCTTTACGAGATTATGGGCAGAACCCTATCTTACCAGTTTTTTTGGCTTTTAGTGTCGCAAAATTTGAAAAACTAGTATTTTTAAAATCCAACAATTTTTTTTACTGGATTCGAATCGATAGTAATTTCATTGGTTATAGGAAATATTATAATTTATAAGGTATTTTACCTGTCACTGTTTTCGTATTTCAATGTAAGGTAGATATTGGTCTCTTCAGTTTAAATGATGACAATAAACCTGGTCGAGAAGAAATTCCACCTATTGTTCTTAAAAAATGTGCTACTTCTCTTGCTGAAACGCTATTCCTAATTTTTAATAGAGAAAGACGAACTTCTTTCAGCATGGAAGAAATCATTATTAAACCCCATTCATAAATCAGGGTGTAAATATGAAATATCCAACTATTGTCCGATTTGTAAATTATCGTGTGCACCAAAATTCTTCGAAAAATCGAAAAATGAAAAATTAACATTTTCAGTTAAGGAGAACATTTTACCGCTGCAAAATTATTTCCTTCCAAGAAGATCAACAACGTGTAATCTTTCCATTTTTTCCAATTTAATTTTTAATAAATTTTAAGAAGGACATGCAATTTATACCGATTTTTTAAAGGCATTGGATAGAGAAAGTCACTTTATTTTAATGACAAGATTAAAAAACGATTGGTTTTTATACTAAATTTTGAAATCTAGTTGGAATCCTGCATTAAGGATCGAGTTCAATTTGTTTGCATTGACGAAGTTCTTTCAAAACTAATTCTGGTTTTATCTGGTATGCCTCAAGGTAACCATCTTGGACCACTTCTTTTCCTTATTTTGATAAATGATTTACCTAGCATTTTCCTCAATTCTAATCAACCGATGACTTAAAGTGTTTTCGATGCATGGACGAAGTTCTGTCAGAACCAATGTTGGTTTCATCTGATGTGCCTCAAGGTAAACATCTTGGACCATTTCTGTTCCTTATTTTTATAAATGGTTTATCTAGTATTTTCCTCAATTTCAGTCAACCGATGACTTAAAGTTTTTATTAATGACAGCCAACTCTTACAGGAAGATATTTCGAAATTATTTCTATGGTGCACAAAAATCCAATTATATTTAAATGTCCCTAAATGCCAATGTTTTTTTTTGTCGTAACTTTTCTGAAATCATCTTTGATTACAACATTGATAACTAAGTCCTGGAAAGTGTTAAGATAGAAGAAAGATCTTGGTGTAGGTTTGGACCCTAAACTTAATTTTGTTAAACACAATGAAGTTAGTGGATCCAAAACAAATTCCATGCTCGATTTTATCAAACGCAATACCATAGACTTTAAAGACCCTCATGGTCGCAAATCGGTTTTTACCTCATATGTAAGGCCAATCTTGGAATACTGTTGTGTAATCTGGAACTCTTATTATAACATTTAATCAAAGAGACTTGAAATGGTATACAAAAAGTTTACGGTGCACTATTCAAAAATTTGGGTAGAACATCGAAACTCCATCATACAAAACTAGATGACAATTTTTCGGTATTCAATCACTTAAAAATAGACGCAGATTATTTTCTGTGATGTTTACAAGTGATATTTTATCATACCATATCAAATGCCCTCCTCATTCGTGTAGTGCGGCTAAAGAAAGAATCTCTGTACTTAACAGTACGTCCGAAATTGGACGCTTTTGCGACAGTAGACAGCATGAGTTTTCGAAGCATTAAATTCTACACGGTTTTTGATTTCCCATTGGACAATGCTGTCAAGATCAGAATTCAATGAGCTTATTATACGCTGCCGTTGGTACTCCATATCCGAGAAACAAGGATGAAAATCTAAAAACGAACATGAAAAGCTGAACTCATATCACGCATAAGATATGGACATTTCAGTGCAAAATAAAGCTAATTGTATATAAAAACCTTCACATGGTTCATTTCCTAGGTCCATTTTTCTGTTTACCTTGTTCTTGAACTATTTAGGATAAGGATTTCTATCGGACAAATTGTAACCTATTTACAAACCTGAAAAATGTCTTATTCATAGTTAAAAATGGCATTTGAACATTGAACATTCTATAAACAACAAGCCAACATTCTTGAAACTAGCCTAAATGCATTTTTCAAAGGTGACTTAAGTCTTAGTACTTGTGCCGCCACAGCTATTTAAGAAAATCCATAGTACCTACAAAGTTGTTGGACTTGTCTTAATGCTCAAGATTCCTTCACCACTACCGGCCGTCCGAACATTCAGCAAGGCTTCCGGAATGTTTGTAATTTTTCTTAATACGAAGATTTTCAAAACACAAAGTAAAGTAAGTACAAACAATTCCTTCATCTATATATGAAGATATGTATAATTAAATGTAGCTTCCTGTGTTAGCTATGATGACGATGATGATGGGGATGACCATTTAAGAAGAAATATTCCATCCTCTCGCATCATCATTAATGATGATGACGTCGTCGTAGTCGTACTCGTCGCCATCTTCGGTCGTTATTGAGATGCCTTTGCATCTCATGTCATCACCATCACCATTTCCAACGCCATCAAAGAGAAAAGATAATGATCGACAGAGTTAAGGTATGTAGTAGCATCATAATTTGTGTTCTATCCTGGGGGCCATTAATTATTAGAATACTTTGCACCTCATTGGTAAGCGATGCCATTAGCGCCGCCATTTTTATTTGTATATAAATATATATACAATATCTTCCTCTAAAAGACAAACGGCGACACTTCCAAGAATAAAAACAGGAGGACAAAAAAAAAAACACCTTAAAAAAGTATAAGGGCTACAAGAAGACAAAAAAATAACGTTTAAAAAAACGCAATTACAATCGCATTAACGTCACAATTTTGCTTCCTCACTCCTTACCTTACCTTAGTTTACCTTTGTCTATACCTGCCTAACTATACTTGGTCTGATAGCTACTGATGCTCCTAAAGAAAGCGCCATTATAAGCTACCATCTAGAACAAGACAACATCTAAGCGACTATCATTAGACCCTCTAAAGACGCCGCGCGCCGTCAAGCCGCGGTGTGCTGATAAAATGCGTTCGCTTTCATTTTTCTTGATCGGTGCCGGTGCCGTCACATTTATGCTCGCGCTACATAACTTACTACACCGATTAAGGCAACACGGCTGGTTGGTCGCGTTCGGGTTGCTATGAACTCATGAGCAGAAAACGATTTTTCAAATAAATGTACAAAGGCATGAGTTGAGTAGGTCTGTGCGTATACATTTAGTATTTAACCAAGGTTTTTCTTCATCGCAATTTTCCGCCGCACTTTTCTTCGTGGGGTTGTGCGGCGGAACAGAGGGAATTTTAGTTTTGTATTGCTTTGTGCGGTTGCACGACCAATGCTCCAAGGGGACTCAGTGCAAAGAAGGTACAAGAAAATAAAACGCAGCTGCATGAAGAACATCACCATAGGAAAATGATTTCTCTGTTGTTGGTTATAAGTTCAGGGCGGTAATCGGAAAAATTGTAGCTGTAGGCTTTTGAAAAGAAAGGTGTTAAGGCTGAGTGAGAGAGTTACTGAATGAATGAGTCAATAAACGAGTGAGGGAGTTTCTAAAATAGTCGCGAGTAAATGCACGAGTGATCGAGTGAATGAACGAGTGATCAAGTGAATAAACGAATAATCGAGTAAATGAACGAATGATCGAGTGAATGAACGAGTGATCGAGTGAATGAACGAGTAATCGAGTGAATGAACGAATGATCGAGTAAATGAATGAGTGATCGAGTAAATGAACGAGTGAATGAACGGGTGATCGAGTGAATGAACGAGTAATCAAGTAAATGAACAAGTGATCGAGAAAATGGACGAGTGATCGAGTGAATGAACGAGTAATCAAGCAAATGAACGAGTGATGGACAAAATGGACGAGTGATCGAGTAAATGAACGAGTGATCGAGTAAATGAACGAGTGATCGAGTGAATGATCGAATGAGTGAACGAGTGAACGAGTAAATGAACGAGTGATCGAGTGAATGAACGAGTAATCGAGTAAATGAACGAATAATTGAGTAAATGAACGAGTGATAGAGTAAATGGACGAGTGAATGAACGAGTAATCGAGTAAATGAACGAATGATCGAGTGTATGAACGAATAATCGAGTAAATGAACGAATGATCGAGTAATTGAGTAAATGAACGAATGATCGAGTGAATGAACGAGTGATCGAGTGAATTACCGAGTAATCGAGTGAATGAACGAATGATCGAGTAAATGAACGAGTGATCAAGTAAATGAACGGGTGATCGAGTGAATGAACTAGTAATCAAGTAAATGAAGGAGTGATCCTGTAAATGAACGAGTAATCGAGTAAATGAACAAGTGATAGAGTAAATAACCGAGAGATCGAGTGCATGAACGAGTTTATTAATTGTGAATTTATAAAAAAAGGAACAGAATTGATAACATTTTTTTACACGGTGCAATTTCTAAGATCCAATTTGTAAACGTGTTGAATTATTTCGTTCTAACAAATTATTTTGGAAGCGTGTCTGCTTGATGGATAAAATTTAAAATAAGAATTTAAGCAATTTTTAAAATTAACATTGGAAACTCCATCTCCCCCTTTATTTACTTTAACATACGGACTTGATTTGATTTCTCAGCTTCTTTTTATTCAATTCCACACAATTTCAATCATTGCGCAAGGAAATGCGAATTTTCAGAAAAACAATAATTTAGGTATGTACTTGCAACCAGACAACAACATCACACAGCTGTTAAAATGTGGTTTGAGATTTTTAAGACTTAGTAACATTTTGTATCTTTTTTTCTTCTATAAGATAGGTACCTTTATGAGCATTTGCATCTTTGTGTATTATTTGAATTTCAACTGATGCTGACCTTCTGTCTTGAGCTTTGTGTGTCTATATCTGGTGTTGCTTTTTTGTTCAATCTTTCTTACTGCCTGTTGCATGTGAATTAATGTCTGCTAAACAAAGACACATTCATACACATTGGAACAAAGGAATCTGGTGCGTAATTTTCATATTGACATGGTTGAGCGGCTATAGTGTGAATATCCTTTGTGTATGGCCCGTTTTTATAAAAGTTGATTATATACTCGTATAGGTATAGCTTGGATAGGAAGGAAGGATATTGCAACAACAAACACAAACGTATACCAGGCTAGAATGAGGTGAGAAAGAACTGTTTTGAACAAAAAAATACAAGTATCTGTATAGTATCTCAAGCCCTCTCGAATAGGAATACATAGTATATTCATTCCACCTCCAACAGCTCTCTTTCTCTTTTGTATTCTGACTCCATCAGCTTTATATTGGAAAGAGCAATTAACAGTGATTTATAGAAGCTTTTTTTCCCAAGGCTGATGGTCCGGACCATTTAAAAAAATCTATTGTTATTGAAGAACAAGGAGTTAACAACTATTATCCAGCAGGGGCCCCCTATACACACCACGACGAGACGATATTGTGTGCCGATGTTGGATGCCGGTGCAGTGGTTAGAAGGTAGTTGTTTATACCTACTGCAACACTATATTAAGCTTTAAATGTCTATCGCCTGTGAGTTAAGGGTTATTATATTCAGTTGGAACGTTTTTTTGTCAACTAAACAATATATGCAAGGATATTTAGGTAGAATTGGCATCATATGGTGCCAAACACCCGTTAAAGCACACCATCGACTCACATCAACAAAATGATCAAATGGAAAAAATTGCTGAATAAGAAAATACGCTATGGATACACCAGATAGAAAAACTCTTAACCTTTTATAAAGGTACAGTGGAAATTGATTAAGTCATGAATAAGTTGGTTTGTTTGGTTATGACAATTGGTTTTGTGATTTAACCATAGAAAGAAAGAATTTGCCCAAATTTATGTAAACAAATAAATACAAATTGTTTGGGGTTTCAAGACCTAAGATTTGCTGGTTTTCGGAATTCTCATATTATGAGAATTTGTGTTTAGGATTAAGTTGATGTTTAGTTTTCGAATTTCGGGACAGAACTGAAATTAAAAAGAAATAGGGGACACAAACGCGTCGCCTATGTATGTCTCCAAGTCGCAAAGAGAAAGGTATTAATAATGAAAAATGATATTAGCAAAATGATCGCCAAGAAGTATTTAATGATCAAATTGGACATTTACGACCGTTTGTACTCAATAACTTCACAAATTCTATCTTTAAGGTAGGAATTGTTGAGCATTGGCATGGACTTCATCTTTTGTTAACTTCCTATAGGAAGTTATTGTAATCGGTCCGATTTGACGAAATGAAAACTTTGACATTATTCGACGTTTCAAGCTCCCCAGAGTCGAAATAAAAGATTTTGAGAGAGATGTTTGCAAAAAAATCAAATCAACGGTTTTATTTATAAATAATAAAAAACTGAAAACAAAATGTTTGTCACCTCGAAAACGACCAAAAAATTATTTTGTCTCCAAAAAAATTATGTGCAAAGAAAAATAACGTTTTTAACATTTGGTAAAATTTTGAAAAAATTTTAATTGACCGTTTTTTATATAAAAAATAAAAACCTAACAAAAATTACTCAAAGTTGGTCGAATCAAATATATTTTCAAAACTTGGGGATATTGGCTTTAATTTAATTTTATAAAAAATATTGTTTCCAATATTCGGTAGAATTTTCAAAAAAAATTCGAATTGACAGTTTTTTTATAAAAAATTACTCAAAGTTGGTAAAAAATGATTTTCAACTCAAATATCTTTTCAAAACTTTGTGATATTGGCTTAAAATTAATTTTATTTTATAAAAAATATTGTTTTCAACATTCGGTAAAATTTTGAGAAAAATAGAATTGACAGTTTTCTTACAAAAAAAAATAATACTAAAACTTGGTAAAAATTTACTTTCGAGTCAAATATCTTTTTAAAAACTTAAAAATATTGGCTTCAAACCAATTTTTACTCCCAAAAAATATTGCTTTCAACATTTTTGTTTATATATTTGTACTTGTTTTTATAAGAAATACTAACTTTTAAGAAATGCTACTAAATTGTTAAAAATTGCTTTTGACTAAAAATCTCGTTACAAAAATAGATTTCGAAATCAAACTATTTCACTATATGCAAAATATTGTTGTAATTTTTAAAAATAATACAACTCACAACTTTTTGAACAAAACACGAAAACCTACAAACCTTTAAAGCAAGACTAATCTACAGACGGGAAGGGAAGTTATCAGTGTGGGTCGCATCAGAGCCACTTTGTTGATTTGAAATAAAAAGATCTTAAATCACAAGATTTCGGTGGTGGCCAACTCTTTAAGAAATAACGAGATCAAGAAACTTAAATCATCATCAATATTTTACATTTCAAGTCATAGAAAATCATTGGAAAAACTTAATTTTTTAATAAGTATGTTGAAATCATACCCGAAAACCATCAAAAAAAGCATATCAAACATTGATATTTGATAATTGAGAGACTATTTTACAATCCCTTTGGGATTTTCTGAGCCTTTAATCCAACATATCTGCTTATAATATGAAAACGCTTTCAATATGAAAATGGACCTTATCGGTGAAGATAATTTTTTTCACAATCAGCAAAAATACGACATTACTGATGATCGATCGATTAGAGTTCTTCTATTTACTGACATCAGTCTTTATGCAACACACCAGAGTTTTCGTCAACACTACTGAAATGTTAGCTTAAAATTGATAGCCGAAAAGTGAAACCTCTCTTTGAAAAACCATTTATTATCTTAAGATCTATTTTACACTAACATTAAGTTATACAATTATTAGCAGTAAAACTATATTTTTTACTATTGTCAATGTTTAAACAGGGTTTATACAAAAGTAGAGCGATAGGGACACAGGCGACGCCATGGACACTGATGGAAAGAAAAACGAGGTCCAATTTATGGGCGTCATAATCGTCCTAGCAAATCAAAAATTGAGAGCGTCTAGTGGAAAAATTTGAATCCACAGGCGCAGTACAAAATGTTCCGGTGACAGTGAAACAAAGAAATGCCCGAGAATATTGCTTCTGCTGAGACTTCAGTTGCAGAAAGCCCAAATGTTTCTCTCACACGTCGTTCTCAAGCGTTGGACATCTCTGTGACGTTGTTGTACCGGATTTTGCGACAAGATCTTGCCCAACATCCTTACAAAATTATTAAATTGATGCAAGAACTGAAGCCACTTGGCCACCAGAAGCGTCATATGTTCGTGAATTTATCTGAGCAACAACTTGAAAATGATTTGGATTTGCATCGAAAAATCGTCTTCAGAGGCTCATTTCTGGCTGAAAAGCTTTGTGGATAAACAAAATATGCGGTATTAACCAGACAGCTAACCACACGTACTCCATGAGTCATTATTGCTTTACGAACAAATTACGGTTCGGGGTGAATTATGGGCCGGCGCGACTGCGGCGGCGTCATTGGGCCGTACTTCTTCCGTGATGATTAAGACCGGTATGTTACTGATCGCGGATCGGGAGGGCGGAAAAAAGTCTGTAAAATCTGAACTATTACATCAATTTCAATGAAATTTGAAACACATGTTAAGACAAAATTATTAATTATTAAGACAAAATTATTAGAAAAAAAGTTATTGACATTTTTATAAAATTTGAGGGTTTTGATGTTATATTTAAATAAAAGTTTTTTTTTGTAAAATCTTAATTTTTTGTTTAGATTTTGTTTAAATTTAATTTTTCATTAGACGTTATTACTCCAAGTATAACAGCAAACCGCTAAATTAGGGATTCACTAATTCTAGAGATTTCTGAAGTCATGGTTGGATTTGCAAAAAATCTTCTGGAGGTGTTGCTGTCATTACTTGACCCCGTACCTTTTTTTACAAGATCGACAATGATGCCCAGATTTTTACAAAACTCTTGCTCCACACCTTACACAAATGCCCAATAACTCAAAACTGACTCTTTTTCATTAACCTTTTATGTATGTACAGTACATATGTATATAGATTTAAGTATGAGATTTTATTCTAATAAGTCAGGTAATAAAAAATTACGCAATATACAACAAAAACAATGCAATAAAACTTTAAAAATAACACCTTTTTTATTTTTACCTAAAATATGGGCTATTCCCAATCCTTTTCTTTATTTTGTATTAATTTCTATCATATTATTCAAAATATCATAGAACTATTAATTTTTCGTATGCTGTTTTCAAGAAAATTGAGTTCAAAGTTGAAAAAAATTCCAGGCAGAAATAAATGGTTTCAAAATTCTCAGACCTTGGTCAATTTTGTTTAGTTTTTAAAATAAAGTTTGACATTTTCTTTTAAAATAATGGGCTTAACCCGTTCATTATGACAATTAATACCAAAGAAATCAATTTTTTTGGTAAACACCACCGTGAAAACGGAGTTTTTTGAAACCCGATTCAGTGAAACATTTTTGAGCATATAATTTCCATATCTCCACGTATCTGCAGCTGATTTTTTCTGTGCTTTAACAAGAATGTAGGAAGCATAATGTGGCTACTTCCTTGAGTAAAATTATTTTTCAACGTTGAGGGCTTGTAAATTAGAACATAAAATATATGTGTTAAAAAATACTTTTAAATCATACGCTCGGGTTATCTAAGAGTACTTAAACATTAAGTTTAAAAGGATAGATATGACTTTTTCAAAAGACTTTTTTCCGCTCTCGCACCACAAGCCAAACAGCGAATGTCACAATCAATTTATTGGAAACCAAGTTTGGAAAACGTGTTATCTCACGAAATGGTCCAGTTGCATGGCCGACTCTGTCGTACAATTTTTCCCTGTAAGACTATTTCCTGTGGTGATTTATGCTTGAAAACCGTAAAAAATTGGGTTCAGCTTCTGGACTTCTGCAAGTGTGCCCTTGGTGGCCATGCAAAAGAAATAGAGTTCCATACATAATGGCATCCAACGTACTTTCACAGGAATAAAGAATTTCATTGATATTCAAAACTGTTTTTGTTTTATTTTAAAAAAAAAAACTTTTCTCTTATTGAAAAACCCTATATATACAAAAGTCTACAAATTTAACTGTTGCGCTAATTTTTGAAAACCCTTTAGCTTCATTCATAACTAATACAAATGTAATTATTCTTGAAATGCACATAAACACAAAATTTCTTAAGAATTCAAACTTTTTTTTATTGAATTACGTTAAGTCACAATCAGTCCCCAGGAAGATCATAATAATTCCTCTTCTTTTGAAAATTATTTCAGGATTTTATGTTTACTTTTGTGTTCTTCTTTATCACATAATACAAATCTAAATAAGTTAAGTGACTTAAAGTCATTGACGTACATGTAAAAGGTCTCCTTAGGCTAATATATACGTAACTCAATATACCCATAATATCTCACATTGAAATCTTCAATTACGTAGTTGCTTATAAACCTTGTATTTCATAAGTGTTGTGTAAACAATTGAATCTGCATGTGTATCTATGACATAACATACTTATATGTAGGTCACTATATAACCAATCAAATTGTTTACGTGTAACAAAGTTCTTCCAAGTTAAAACCAAAAACACCATCATCAATGGAAACAGAATTCTTTGTATGCCAAGAAAAGCCACAATACCAAAACTTCAAAATTGTTAATTCAAAAAATTTTCCTTAAAGCTTAAAGCATTACAAACAAAACCCAACAACTATTTAATATGAGAAATAGCATTGTAGAATTTTCTCCATTTAATTGTTTTATGGATTCTTGTGTCAGGGGGAGGCAGGGGTGTGTTTTTTGAAGGAAAAGATTATCAGTTTGAAAAGGATAATAATATTCTTAGAATTTTATTGAACTTGAAAATTGAAACTAATAAAAGAGGAAGCCAAAAACATATAATATGAAACAAAAGAGGAAAATATATATCCATATATTGTAAATGAAATAAATTCCTTATAATTGCTTTAATATGAGTGCCAATAAGGATATTCATTAGATGTGTTTGATATATACATATAAACACCATGTATATTGTATGATGTGGGAATGGGGATGGTTTTTTGGTTGATATCATTTTCATCTCTATACCAACATCAGGGTTCTAGAACTTTCAAAGAGATTCGGTATCAACATCAAATGCAGATACCAACGTTCAGTTCATAGAATGCAAAATTCGATAACAATAAAATTTACTTTTCTCAGTATTCTCACATAAACACACATCAGATACATAATAGGATAGTTTTGAGGAAAATTTTAAACTTATTCTCGATTCTATTAAAAAATTAATTTTATTTTGTAACTGATGTTGATGCTGATGATGAAATTTAACAGAATTACAATAATATGCAAATAATTGAATAAACTGACACTAAGGATTTTTCAAATCGATTTTGTCCTTAGGTATTTCAAAAGACTCAACAAAACACGGAAAATTTTTCAACATAACATACATAGCTTTTTTGATGCTATTTGAACTTTTATAACCCCTAGAAATCAGTGATCATTGTTCAATCAACATTTTCACGAGTGCGTTTTAATCAATAATGATTTTCAAAAAAAAAGCAGACGCCGATGACGGTATACATAAAATATACATATTGTTATTTCCATTTCTGAACTGAGCAATTAATTCCAATTTCGGAATTTACCACACGGTCAACATTTAACCGTCGATCTCATCCCATCTTTACCCATTTTCATTGGATGCATCGTCATCCTTATTGTCCCGTGTGCGGTATCCATTATTACCCTACATCTATACTATAGTTTTCTCCCGAAAACGTTTTTAACTAAAAATCAACAAAAGCTTTTCCAAATAAATGTTGATAGATAGATTGTGGATAAAGTCCACGTGCGCTATTGATGATGATGATGCCGCTGCTGAAGCTGCAAACTTAACCATTTGCAATCAAATCAAAAGTCTCTGATTAAAAAATAACATCAATAATTTGATATCCTGATACGTACCGCACGTAATACGTATGTATCTATGTATCTCTAGTCAAAAATTCAAGAGCATCAGACATAAAAGGTATGAATTGAATTGACGGACGCATCTATCTCTATGCGACTCTAATGCTTGCTGTGGCACACATGAGTTGAATGTGTACACAAAAAGCCACAATGGAGCGTTGAATCGAGACGAGATCAATGAAATAAAAAACAAGATTTAATTCACAACAAAAAAAGAGAAAGAATTAACACCAAAATCGCATCAATATGCAAATCACAAACAACGCAAAGCAGAAGCTTATTCACGCGTCCCCACATCATCGCAACAACAAGGTTTATCCAACAATATGCGGTTCTGGTTATTCATTCCCTATACGAAGGTATAGAATATAGATATAAAAATTCAATGACAGGTCGATGTAAACGTCAAATGCTTCATCGATTCGACCGACGACCGACTGACCGACGCGACTCACAGACGCACGAAACGGTTGTGATGGCACTGCTGATGGGCTTGTTTGTGTCGAACAGACACAAAAAATCTTCTATCGCATTTCTATTGAAATTAATTTTAATGTAAATTGCGGAATTTTTACCCTTCGATCCATATAGACTCGTATACGAGTATGTATGTAGATTAAATAGATACAAAAGTATCTTTCAATCTCTATGCACTTAATTTGTGCATTTTGCATAAATACTAGTTGCAGAACTAAATATTTCATTCTATATACACTAAGCACTACTAGATATACGAGTAAACTATAATGTAGGTTATAGCGAGAGATACGTATCTTAATGTACATTTTGAATCTTTACACTCAGTTGCAAATTTAACATATCACATCAAATCTTTTCTGGAAATAAGAACCAACAAGAGGGTATTGGCATATGTGGTATGTGAATAAAAGTAGTGGACCAAGCATTCACCCCTGCGGTACCCCATCTAAAACAGATCTGAAAACCAAAAGGACTTATTCTTTGAAATTGAACTAGTTAGTAAATTTTTAAGTGATTATTGACTTAGCCATGGTCACCCTGGAGTCAAAGATTCGTAGTTTTCTGCACTTAAAATAGTGAAAATAATTGCAAACATCTGGAAAACATTGCATAAGAACTAAGTCACTTTGAAAGAGAAAATGTCAATAGTTCAGTTTGCATAGAACTTTAAGTTGGCAAAGCTATTTGAACTGACGGCCATTTTGTGAGTGATTTTTTAGTATATGTTGAAACATTGTAATATTTATAAAAATGAACGGTGCAAGTGGTGGTGATAAATTGGTGAATATACATATGTTGGAAAAGAAGGAAGTTCGGTCATTGATTACTATTTGGAAGGTGGTGACTGGAGAACAGTTGTTAAAAATGTTGAAATAGAAAAGAAATCGTTTGTATATCTTTTACTAACGGGGAAGAAAAAATGAAACCAATGTACAAATGCAACTGATTACCAAACTACGCTGCTCAAACAAATCTGCATGCAACTATATAACACGTTTAGATACACTTCTGTCGATGGAACAATACGACGCAAGCCTGAACAAAATTGAAAAAAGCATTAAAGGAGCATACCATATACCGAACAGCAGTCAAACAAAAACTGTATATAGTGAACCTTGGTTAGACAAGGAATGCATGCAGGCGAAAAGCCTTTCTTACGCTTGGCTTAGTGTATATCGGAAGTCCAAAACAAATTTTACAAAAGACCAATACATGGAGTATAATCAGAATTATAAACTTCTCTGCCGATAAAAGATTATTCGGAAGCCCAAGTACATCAGCTTGCAAAGTGTAACAAGCCGTCTGAGTTTTGGAACCTTGTATATGCTATTAATGGAAATACAATATGCTATTAGTCCGGGACTTAATTCAAATAGATTCCAAACATATTTCGAGCAATTATTATACCCAGATGCGCCAATAAGTTTCTTAATCAGTATGCTAAACCTGGCTTCAAAAATAATGTTTTAGATGCACAAATTTCAAAGGAAGAAGTGTTTATATAGATAAACAACCAAAAGGATGGAAACGCTGCGGTCTCAGGTGGTATTCTCCCAGAATTCTTCAGATATGGTAAAGATACTCTTGTTGTATATCTAACAGGGGTATTTAACCAGATCTTTGAGGAATTAACCATCCCAAACCAGTTCACCGATGCCTTGATTTTAAAAATCCGCAAGAAGGGAAGCATTGAAGTTGCGGAAAACTATGAAGGAATCTCGTTTTTGAGCTCGTCATATAAGATATTTACATCGATTTTGCTCGTTTCGTTTAAATTAATGGATAAAATCTAATAATCTGCTCAGTGAATTTCAAGCTGGCTTCAGATCTGGATACTACACCATCGCTCACATTTTTGTAATTCGCTCGATTGCTGACTCGTTTCTCTCGAGAAATAATAAACTATTTGCATTTTTCGTTGACTTCAAAGCTACTTTCGACACCGTGAATCTCAATGCCCTATTAAACAAGTTTTTCCAGATAGGAATGTCGCTTAAGTTCGGTACAGTATTGCAAAATTTATACAAGACTGCCAAAGCATCAATGTGGAATGCCAAATGCTTATCAGAGCGTTTCCAAACGAAATCAGCAGTTAGACGGGTCTGTGCACTCAGTCCAATCTTGTTTGCACTCTTAATTGAAGATATAGTTAAGGCATTACCAGGAGAAATCGATTACGCAGGCGTTAACATTAAAGCTTTTCTTTTCGCTGACGACATTGTCCTGCTCTTGTATACTCTTGCTGATATTGAAAAAGCTGGAACCTAGTGGTTAATTTAAATAAATCCAAAGTGACGCAAGGAAAAACATCTCACTGATAAAATTGTTAAGGCGAAAACAGTAACGAACGTAGCATGGAAGCAATTCTTTATTAATAAGGAAATTACGCATACCAATAAATTCAAGGTCTTCCAAGCTGTATCGGAACTGGCGCTCACTCAAGCTCTAGGCCGATTACATCCTTAAAGCTCTGAATATGCCAAGTTATTGTCTTCCAAAAAAAAGCAGTTTTTCAAACAATCCAATCCCGAAGAGTGGATAGAACTACAACCTGTGGCAACTTGAAAGAGCGCGAGGATGTTTTTGATTGTGTTGGAAGATGTGAGATGTTGAGAAAAATAAGAAGACTTATTCTAGGCAGTGACTTTCTTTCAAATACTGATATCACAAGCCTTCTGCAGGAAATGGACTTTAACTGCACTTTATTTTTTTAAATCTATATAAAGCTTTTAGTACTTTAAGTTGTCAATCACGCAGACGGCAATGGGATACATCACAATGATTGCATGCCTTTATGGACTCGGCTTAAAATTATAGGTCGTCTCGGTCCTTGACAATAGTACTCACACATGAATGGTTTTGAGTTGTTAGTCACTAGGCCCTGGTTCTTTAAAGACTGAAGCGCCACCTAATTTTTATTTATTTAGCCAAGATGTGCAGGAGCTAAATTTTCAAAAAGCGGCGGCCGGCGGCGCAACATGTTGCACAGCCCGTAGGACGATTCTTTTAGTGAACGAAACGTTTGGTAACCGCATAGTTTTTGGTTACAGTACATTCAAAGCCACTTGACTATTTTTTTGGAGACATGTGTGGTCGCTAGTCTACGCTGATAACCCCGAAACGATTTACTAAAAATCAAATTATAATGCCAGAAGATTTTCTTTCAAAAAAGGAAATTTTATGTCAATTTGAAAAAAATCTTTATAATATTTGTGTTATCCCATTTAAAAGTTCCATACCTCTAGATTCTTGAGTGGAATTCTTTTTGCATTATTTAAACCACTAGACTGGTGGGCTTGCGTTCAAAGTGGATCTGTTATAGTCAATAAATATAGTAACTTGGACTTCTGAGCCTGCTGCACGTTCAGTAATTGGTTTTAATAAAAATCCTTTGGGCAGTTTTTTCTGCACTTTAGTATAGTACCTTCCTAACTTACGCATCTCTCATAAAAACATTTGTTGCAGCTCCGCATTGCTGCATATAGAAATATCTGAGATCTGCCATTCATTGGCATCCACTTCCAGAGTAGTCGCTTCCCGTCGTGGTGGGGTTCTTCGATGTTCAGTCTTCACTTTTCCAGTCTTCGGTCTTCCTGACCCCAGGCAAATCACAAAGCGAGCGAATGAGCGAACTTGCATGGGAACTTTTGTATTTTGTTAAATAAAAGTTTGAAAAAAAAAAAATATAAAACTTTTCTACACGCTTGTTGTTCGCGCTGCTTCCCTCATGGCGATTCTGGTGTTGAATTTTGTATTTCTTGTTTTTGTTGTACTCTCCCTCTTTTCATAGTCCATGGCTTCCTGATGCCCTGGAGTTATTATATGCGGCCAACAGCAGTCCTCTCCTCTCATCCCCACTAGCCAAGTCGAAGTAGAAAAGAGTTTAATGGATTTTGTTGATGGAATGTTTATTTATTTTCATATCAACAAAAAAGATACAAAATGCAAGACCAACTGATGACTCGACAACGACTCGGGTCGATGAAGAACGAATTGAGTCCGTAAAGACATACACAGGAGGGTGAAAAGTGGGTAGGAGGATAATATAGCGAATTACAGTTTTTACTGATGAAAGACGTAATCGTTATCGAGAAAACAGAAATACGATGGATCGTGGGGGTGCAATAACTTTGGAATTCTTTCCTGAAATTCATCATTTTCTGCGCGACCATATCTCAAAACCTGCTGCTACCTACTTAAATTCTGGCTCTGGGTGCACTTGTGAGCAATGACTTTTCGATTTAAAAGTTCATTGATTTTATTTATTTTGGCGGCAGCCTGCGCCAGTGGCGGGTACACGCCCTCTTCTTCCTTTATTTAAACAACAACAAAAATATATATAAATCAAAAAACGTCGCTTACAACGGCGAAGACGACGCGAGGTAGAAGTCGACGACAACGCGATGTCCTACCTGAGTTTTTGTTTTTTTCGGTTATGTCTCTCGAAGTGAGTTCATGAAGTTTTAAGATTTTAGGCACGTTCAATGAGTTTTTGGTTTTTGGTTTTTTTTTTTTTTTGAAATTTTGATCATTTTTATTGGAAAATAAATTTAAAAAACATAAACGACTTGTTGTCGTTTTTTGGGGGATACTTATTTTTTGGATTCTCTGATAAATGTGATGAATTTTCATTTTAGAGGTCAGTGCATTGTGATGTATCACAAGATACACGTTGATTTTGAAAAAGAGTAGGAGTTCAGTTATGGTAATGGTTTTGCTTTTGGTAACAAACGACTTCTTTGTTTTTGTTTTGGTCAGATTCAATGTGAAATATTGGAATTCTGAGAATTTATTGAATGGAATTCGAATAAAATTACTTATGTTGGTATTTTATATGGATATGAAAAAACTGGTTGGTATTTAACTTAATTTATATTCGATCAAATAAAAGGAGAAATTAATGTCTCACAATGAAAAAAAAGAAATACATATACGTAATATTGGTAGGTAAGGTAAGTTTAATTATATACGTTTGAGCAGATTATGTGACTTAAAGTTTTGTTCGCTTTTTCGCATACATATGTAAATGTAAAGGTCATTTAGGTTATTTATTATTAATTTGCATTCAAATTTGTTTGCTGGTTTATTCTCAACATGCAAATAAACTTATGAAAATGTGTATTGGCACACCTTGAGTTTTTGACAAAATATTATAAGACCTTTTCTTTGGGAAATTTTCTAAGCTACAAATACACTTTCGGAACTTTTTTACTTTACGCAACTGTTTAGGAGATATTCATCAAAAACTATTAAGGGGGTTTATGTCCCCCTATTCATTTTTTTTAAGATTTGAAAGTCATTTTATAACATCTGTTTTATGGGCTTTATATCTTAATGAGATGTTCATAAACTTTGGGATTTTAATGACAATGTCACAAAATTCAACGGATTTATATCATTTTTACTTTTTAAAATCTGTCTTTTTACTATTGAAATTTCTTTAATATGAACGCATGTATCTTTCTTAACAGTATTATGATTACTAAAACTATATTTTGAAAGTTTTTACAGATAAAAGTTTTAGCACAAAATATCCAAAACCCTTAAATCCTTTACCGCCAAGCACACACATTTACCACACTTACATACATATATAACTATGTATATTTTATATTCTCATGTAATTACACACATGAAAAAGTTTTGAAGTTAAAATGTATTAAAGTGAAGCCCCTATCACATCCATTCATATGCATACATTATGTATATGTAATATAGAAATCGAGATACTGAAAAGTTTTTATAAATGTTTGATAGGTATTCTCGTACTACCCTAATACCAGTATCTACATAATATTGTAGTTGAAAGCCCCCGTCACTCTAAGCTACCACACAGAATATGAAAAGATGCCTTTTTAATGAAACACATATTTCTGTTGTGTAGCTATCATCAAAAAATTGATTCAAAAGTTTGTATACATAAATGTGGTCGTTTGAGAAATGAAAACTATAAACTTCCTCCTTTTGTACAAAATGTAATTGTTTAAAATTTGTTGTAAGTACATTTCTATTTAAATAATTTTTAAGACACTCTCAGGAGCACTTAAAAAATAACAACAACAGATACAACAGAAATTTGTTACTTCATAGAAAATAGTACACAAAACAAACTCAACATGAAAGGATTTGATAAATTTTGAAGTGTTTGATGTTAACAGAGAAAATAAAAGAATTAAATATACTTACATTTTCATGTTTAAAGAAACAAAGCATTTTCAGTTCTCTGAAAACTCTTTTTGATGATACCAACGATTGGAAAACGTTTGGTAATTTTTTGAGTGCAACTCGTCGTCCATCCCTTGGATCTGTGACGGCCCTGAAAATAAAAAAGAAAACATATACTAAGTATTTTTTCATTCATTCATATTCATATTCATATTCATATTCATATTCATATTCATATTCATATTCATATTCATATTCATATTCATATTCATATTCATATTCATATTCATATTCATATTCATATTCATATTCATATTCATATTCATATTCATATTCATATTCATATTCATATTCATATTCATATTCATATTCATATTCATATTCATATTCATATTCATATTCATATTCATATTCATATTCATATTCATATTCATATTCATATTCATATTCATATTCATATTCATATTCATATTCATATTCATATTCATATTCATATTCATATTCATATTCATATTCATATTCATATTCATATTCATATTCATATTCATATTCATATTCATATTCATATTCATATTCATATTCATATTCATATTCATATTCATATTCATATTCATATTCATATTCATATTCATATTCATATTCATATTCATATTCATATTCATATTCATATTCATATTCATATTCATATTCTTATTCATATTCATATTCATATTCATATTCATATTCATATTCATATTCATATTCATATTCATATTCATATTCATATTCATACTTATATTTATATTCATATTTATATTCATATTTATATTCATATTCATATTCATATTCATATTCATATTCATATTCATATTCATATTCATATTCATATTCATATTCATATTCATATTCATATTCATATTCATATTCATATTCATATTCATATTCATATTCATATTCATATTCATATTCATATTCATATTCATATTCATATTCATATTCATATTCATATTCATATTCATATTCATATTCATATTCATATTCATATTCATATTCATATTCATATTCATATTCATATTCATATTCATATTCATATTCATATTCATATTCATATTCATATTCATATTCATATTCATATTCATATTCATATTCAATATTCATATTCAATATTCAATATTCATATTCATATTCATATTCATATTCATATTCATATTCATACTTATATTTATATTCATATTTATATTCATATTTATATTCATATTCATATTCATATTCATATTCATATTCATATTCATATTCATATTCATATTCATATTCATATTCATATTCATATTCATATTCATATTCATATTCATATTCATATTCATATTCATATTCATATTCATATTCATATTCATATTCATATTCATATTCATATTCATATTCATATTCATATTCATATTCATATTCATATTCATATTCATATTCATATTCATATTCATATTCATATTCATATTCATATTCATATTCATATTCATATTCATATTCATATTCATATTCATATTCATATTCATATTCATATTCATATTCATATTCATATTCATATTCATATTCATATTCATATTCATATTCATATTCATATTCATATTCATATTCATATTCATATTCATATTCATATTCATATTCATATTCATATTCATATTCATATTCATATTCATATTCATATTCATATTCATATTCATATTCATATTCATATTCATATTCATATTCATATTCATATTCATATTCATATTCATATTCATATTCATATTCATATTCATATTCATATTCATATTCATATTCATATTCATATTCATATTCATATTCATATTCATATTCATATTCATATTCATATTCATATTCATATTCATATTCATATTCATATTCATATTCATATTCATATTCATATTCATATTCATATTCATATTCATATTCATATTCATATTCATATTCATATTCATATTCATATTCATATTCATATTCATATTCATATTCATATTCATATTCATATTCATATTCATATTCATATTCATATTCATATTCATATTCATATTCATATTCATATTCATATTCATATTCATATTCATATTCATATTCATATTCATATTCATATTCATATTCATATTCATATTCATATTCATATTCATATTCATATTCATATTCATATTCATATTCATATTCATATTCATATTCATATTCATATTCATATTCATATTCATATTCATATTCATATTCATATTCATATTCATATTCATATTCATATTCATATTCATATTCATATTCATATTCATATTCATATTCATATTCATATTCATATTCATATTCATATTCATATTCATATTCAAATTCATATTCATATTCATATTCATATTTTGTATTTCGAATTTTTATTTTTATTGTAAAGAAGTGTTTCAAAGACAGAAGGTTTCCCTCGAGTAAAGAAAATATAAGTACATATTGCAATTTCGGTTTAAAATCTTCTTTTGTCAGAACTGAAATGTAGGTACATTACGTATTTCCATTACTGTTATTAAAAGCGACATTCAAACACTATACACCTTTTGCTTTCTATTTCAAAATTACAACCCTCCTCTCCCCTCATGCCTACATTTTTACAAAGCAGTTATAAACAAAGACAGAAAGAGAAATATGTGTACAAATAAACAGAACAGAAAATGAACAAAAAAGCTTAAACTGAAACTAAAGTAATTCATCAAAACATCATCACTCATCATCCATATCCTCGTCATCACTAACAAAATAAAGAAGCAAAACAATTCCATATTCCCAACATCACAAGTGTACATAACACAAAAAGGGAACTTTTGCCCCTGAACAAAAAAAAGTCTAACATTATTACACATTGAGTTCCTCCTAATGCCTTAAGGGTTTCCATTCTTCATAAACATATGTATTCTCGTCGCTCTATAAAATGAAGTAGCTTTTAAAATTCATTATTTTGTATGAGATATGACTTGCAAATGGTTTCAGCAACGCAACAGAAGCTGTAACTAAATGCCCCCCAAAAAAACAAAAAAAAATAAATAATAATAAAAGAACCTTGCTATGGAGCTTGATTAATTAATGAAGTCAAAAAGAAACCAAACAGTCGAAAGGCAACGAACGTAAAAAAAAGAGGTTGTAAAGGGAGGGGGGGTGGTGTGGTTCTTGTTGTTAAGGTTCAGTTCAGTCTTCATTACTGCTAATCAGACGGACTTTTCAAAAGGCTACTGTTAGGGCATAAATGTGCTTAAATTACCTCGCTTTGAATAAACCATATACACAATACACATACTTTGTGGATAAAGTTAACATTTTTGTTAACAACCATAATCTGCAGTATACCTAAGTGTTATGGAAGTTCCCACATTACTTTCTCTTATTTAATTTATTTTTGTTTTGTGTGCGAAGTGTATATGATAAATTGTATATTTTTTGTACAATGTTGCATTACATGTGTGTTTCATTGTAATTCCTGTGAATTGCGGCTAGGTACCTAACCTAACCTAAGTTAACTAATTTGTGCAAATTAAAAAGAAGTTTAATGAGCCAAAGTCAGTTGGGTAAAATTGCGTGTACGTATATTTAATTTTTTCATGTAAACGCAGAGTAATCCTAGACAAACACAAGAAACAGACAACAAAAATAATACGAAGGTGGAAAAATTCGAATAACTGAAATATTTTACATGAGCTTTTGTTTTTTTTTTGAAATAAAGTTGAATGTTTGCAGAATCTCAAACTTTCATTTTTTCCTTTATTGTCCTATGTTTTAAGATCTCAATGTCTAGTTTAACTTGCTTTTTTTTTTTTAAATATCAAGGTGAAGTTGAAGGTTTTGATTGTGACGTTTGTGACACCGTAACTATTGGCTCTAAAATTAATACATTTGTAACATTTTTTATTTTCTTCAAGTAAATTTATATGAAGAATGCGTTTAAGAAAATATTAAAATAGAAAATGAAATTTTGTCACAATTGGTACACGGATCGTAACCTACACAACTGATTATTTCACTAACGTTATCGAGGTAACAATACACTTACAATAACCAAAAAAAAAAATCAATAAGAGCAATATAAAATTTGTGCATGTAATTTTAATGCAGGTGACAAGCTTATGTTACGTTTGTAAAAACATGTTAACAAAATTTTACATTGAAGAAAATTTTGTTCAGAAATTTCGGGTCTAATACGAAGAGAATTAATTTGAGTTCTTTGTTAGGTTTTTGTTTTTCAATAACTATAAAAAAGGCTATTTTACTAAGATTTATAATGTAACAATCAATTTTTTATCAAAAATAAAAAGAAAAATTAGTAAAAACTATATTAAATAAAATGTTTAGAATTGATTCGGGGCTTATATATTTTTGTTACGTTAGTGACACAATATAAAAAAGGGACAAAATCCATCCTTTCTTAAGTAAGTTCACTGTATCATATAATCTATTTGTTACGTTGGTGACACAATATAAAAAAAACACAAAGGGACAAAATCCATACTATCTTAAACAAGTTTAATGTCTCCAATCATCGATTTACAATGACCAAACAGGTTCGAAAATGCATGCATTTTATACTACAATCATAAATATAACGGGTTATACATTTTGTTTCGAAAGTTTAGGGTTTGAATTCAACATCTGTCAAATAATGTTATTAAACCAAATTTTTTTTCAGTTGAAAGTCTGACATTATTGATCGCTGAACTATCGCACAACGCATACAAATTGTTAAGTGCTTTAAGAGGAGAATATAGTTTTAATAATCGTCCAACTACGCCAATTGGCAATATTGTGAGGAAATTTGAAGAGACTGGATTGGTTAGAGATATTATAAGGCCTGTGCATTATCGTTTCGCTAGTACCATTGAAGTGAAAGTTTTGCCGAAGACCCGATTGTGTCAATTCCTCGTCGTTTTCAGGAATAAGGACTGTCTTATGGCACATTGTGGCGTATTTGGCATTTGAATCTACACCTACATCTTAATAAAGTCCAGCTAATACAACAACTCTAGGCATTTGCAACATCGCGTCGTATATACGTCGAATTGGTGCTTGATTTTTTCAGCGATTTTTTAAAGAAAATATTCTTGAGTGACGAAGCACAAATCATACAAATAAATATAAGCAACAAATCTTACCATGACGAATTATCAATTCAGATTCAGAAACAAAGACTTCTAACAACAAACTCACACAGAAATCTGGTTGGAAACAAAAACCTTGAAAAAGAAGGACAAATATTGTTCAAAGGTCTGAACAAACGAGTTTTAGAATTATTAACAATGCAACATATGTTTAAGTAATTTTGTAGGTTATTGGGCCAAAAATGATAGACGAGAAGGGGAAGAGGGTGAAATTCTATATATTTTAGGACCCCACTTTCTCTTCTTGGCAGTAAGATCTTTCAAATTGTTTGTATTTAAAGATTTTTTGAACTCTTCAAATTGTGTCAAAAGTGACATATTTTTTTATATCAATTTTGTATTTCCTATGATAAAACGCCCTTTAGTCCTTCGTAACGCCAATAAAACGAAATTTAATGAATTTAGACACAATTCAATTTAAGACTTAATAACTTAATCCAAATTTCGACAAGGAATTTAAATTTTTGATGACTTCTTCCAAGATTACAAACATTAAAAATTCTTCTAATTTGTTTTTTAATTATTACTTTTTTTTTTTGAAACGAATATGAAAGTAGAACTCCGAAATTTCGAAACTAAGTATGTTCAGTAAAATATACGACACGAATGTGTCGATTCCTCGTCGTTTTCAGGAATAAGGACTGTCTTACGGCACATTAGACATCAAGGCGTATTTTGCATTTGTATCTAAACCTACATCCATATAAAGTCCAACTCATACAACAACTGAAGCCAGCTGACCATTGGCAACATCGCGTCGTATATACGTCGAATGGGTGCTTGAAGAACAGGCGGTGGACTGCGATTTTTGGAACAACATTTTATTCAGTGACGAAGCACATTTCTCAATCGGTGGGTATGACAAAATTTCTCTATTTGGGGTTCTGAGAATGCTCTTACTTCTTCAAAAATGACGATGGAACGACTGTCACAGCCAATTCGGAGCGTTATGGTCATTTGATAACCGACTTTTTTTCTTGCTATTGAAGAATACGACTTGGAGAATATAATTCGAGCGAATATGGCCTAATTTCAAGAGACCGCCAAGATCATGCGATTTGACACCGCTGGACTTTTATTTTCTGGGGCTACGCGAAAGACCGTGTTTATACAGATAAACCTTTAACTCTTGAGCACTTTAAAAACTGCTTAATATGTGTCAAAAACTGGTCAAAAATTACCTCAAAAGAATCTATGCTTGCAACAATTCGCGTGGTGGCCATTTAAATAATGTAGTCTTTCACACATAATGTCAAAGTTTTATAATAAGAAAGAAATATCAGACAAATTTTGGTTTATTTTACTAAAATAAACGTCATATAACTGTCAAAACAGACAAGCTTCATGGAAAGTCAAGAATATTATAAAGAACATTTGCATCCGTTGCAACTCTTCATTCTTGACTATAATTTACATCAAAAAGGCAGCTACTTTATATGACGTAAATAAGTACCTATTGATTGATGTATGTATATAATTTTATGGTAAGTTGAAGATTACCCTTTTTCATTGTTAGAATTCATTCTTCTGCATAGCTTGGGATGTTTTTAATAAAGAAATGAAATTGCTTTTCTCTCAAGGCAATAACAAAAGGTCAAGTTACGAACTTGATATATTACTCGTTAAAAACATAACAATATCCAAATAAAGACCATTTTTTAAACAAACATCAGTTTTGTATTAGCTATAAACTGTCAATTGTCAAATTGCTTTGTTTTTTTTAGAGTTTGCAATATTTTTTTAAACAAAGTCGGCAAATTTAAAATCATTGCATTGTTAACTTTTGCTCTTTTATAGAACAAAGGAACTGTTTAGTTCCTAAGCTCTGAACTGTCAACTGTCAAATTATTTTATGATTTTTTGAAGTTGCCAGAGCTTTCTTCATAAAGACGGGAAAATCATTTTAGATCTAAATTTTGCTCTTTAAAAGCACAAAGGACTCTGAAATTTATTACGTTTCATCATAATGACGCAGCGAATTTTATAACACTTGATAAATCTGTCATAACACAGAATCAATGGATAGCAAATTAATTCCACATCTGATATGTAGTTTCATTTTTTGAAACTAACAAAAGCTTCCATTCATTTAAATGAGTTACATTAAGCTCTACTAAAAAGCTATGGCGAGTAAAAAATATCGTTTAAAGAAATTTCCACGAACTGCATTCATAAAATACAACCCACGTCAAACTTCAACTTGAATACACAAAAAGTCCCCTTATACCTTAAAAAAAGACTCCACCTCTTCGACTATTTACGAGTTTAAGATGAAAACGACAAACGCTTAACCGAATGAGCACAAAAGTGTCAATAAACTTTATTGCTATAAGACATCGACACAGCAGTACATCGCGACCATCACTGACAAGCTAATTTATATAAAATTACTTTTTTTTTCTTTTGTTATTATTTCGTATCCTTTTTCTTCAACACAAAAAGGATTTTTTTCTTTTTGTTGTTATTTTTTAACACACATTATAAAAAGTTAAAACTCATCGATCATTTTTTGGCATTGCATGCATCAGGCGAATCAAGGAAGGAAGGAAGAAGAATATTGGTAGGTAGGTTGCTGGGAGGACGACCGAAGCTGAAGACCGACGGATATCAACTTTCAAAAGTAAAAATATAACTTTAAAAAAAAAAGAAATAACCAGCAGGAAGACAAAAGACTTTCGCACGATAGCTGATGCTGGAAGCTTGAAGCTGCTCTTGACTGATGATTCAAGATACGAAAATTCGTGATGACAAACAAAGGAAAATGTATGTTAAAATTGTGTATGATGTGGTTTCTTTAGGTCCTTTCCATCCAGCTTTCATCATCACGCAAAAAAAGATTAATATGTATAATGAGGAAATGAGAATGATGGTCTGCTCATCATCGTACTCGCAAGTAAAAAGCAACATAAATATGATTGTTGTTTTGTGTTATTTTGGGATAAACGAGAAAAGGATTGTTCTTACCAAAACAAAGCCATACAAATAAAAATAAGCAAGAAATCTCTCCATGACGAATTATCAGTTCAGATTCAGAAACAAAGACAAATCACACAGAAATGTGGTTGGAAACAAAAATCTTAAAAAAAGGACAAATATTGTTGAAAAGTTTGTACAAACCATTTTCAGAACTATCAACAATGCAACATACGTTAAAGTAATTTGGTCGGTTATTGGGCCAATATAAAATAGGCGAGAGAGGGAGTGGGGGAAGCAATTCTGTGCATTCAAGATCCTCACTTTCTATAATTGACAGTTAAATCTTTCAAATTTTGTTTGTATTTAAAGATTTTTTGAACTCTTCAAATTGTTTACAAAAGTGACATATTTGCATTGATGCCAATTTTGTCTCTCGTATGAAAGAACACCCTTTAGTGCTTGGTAACGGGAATATGACGACATTTAAGGAAGTTACATGCAATTCATTGTTAGACTTAATAACTAAATCGAAATTTCGGCAAAGAATTAAAATTTTGGAGGATTTCTTCCAAGATTACAAAAAATTAAACTTCAAAAAATTTAAAATTTATTTTCTTTTTCGCCCGAAACGAATATGAAAGCAGCAACGTCGAAACTATGTGCATATGTTGAGACTTCAAAGAAGTTAAATAAAGATTAAAATTTAGATGAACTTTTCGCATCTAATTGTTAAGCGTGTGCATCACCATCTATGCTGAGATATTGGGGATAAAAAAAGGCTATTGTTTTCTTTCATTTACATAAGAAACCAGCGACGAGTACTAAAAATTTGGTAAACAACACGGCGTTAAATTGAGACTGAATCAATAACTTACTGACTTATCGAAAAAAGGTTTTCAAAAGAAATCAGTAGTCTATTTCATTGTAAAGGGAAAGAAGGATATTAGCAAAATGGTAGCCACATCTAAGATTGCAACACCATTATAGCGTATTTGCCACTGTGTGCCTTCGATTACTTCACTAATTCCATCTTGAAGGTCTTGAATCGATTGTAGAAGTTTAGAGGTGTAACAAACAATTGCAAACATCTTTTCAAGAAATAATAGAGTTAGAAAACTTTTAAAACTTCTAACTTTGACTGCAAAATGTTAACCATTTTGGAAGTGAATTTTAACAATTTCAATACGTTGTTGAAGCGCAAACTGTTCGAATTTTTAGTAAAGGTGTAGTTTTTAAAATTTCAAAAGATGAAAGCTTCAAAACTAGAATTTCCCCAAAAAAATGCAAAATAGAAAAACCTGAATTTTTTAAAAAGTACTCTTCATTTGTTTGAAAGTTCCGGTTAAAGAGTACCATCGCTGACAACAATACTCGCACACAGGAATGGTTAAGAGTTGTAAGTCATTAGACGGACTTTTGCGCCACCTTATTTATTTTATTTATTAATCAAGTTACTTACAAAATAAAAAAGATTAAACTTCGAAAACTTTTAATTTAACCAGTTTTGTTAAAAAAAATAAATTGATATGGAGAAAGCACATACAAAAAATCAACACGTTTTGCAGAAAATTATTCAATTTATGCTCGAATTTCTTAAGATCTTTTCCAAAATTATAATAACACGATTGGACTTAATTTGTATAATTTTTGAAAAAAAAAGAAGTAGTTGACAAGCTTAAAAATTTGATAAATTTCCAATACCCACAGAATCAACCTTGATCAAACTTTTATTTTCGTATCTATGTTAAATTTTGTTGTATTAATAATTTCGTACAATTTTCACAGATTTCAAAAGATTTCTTAAGCAGTGAAGAACTTGGGTTAGTCGTGTTAACAGAATTCTTGGGGTAGGCGTTAATGTTAAAAATTTGAATGTTCACAAACCAAATGCATGGTTGTTAAGACCAGAAGAAAATATAAAATATTGAAGAACTTCTTAAAAAATGTTGGCTACCTATCAAATTTTTAAATTTAATTTGATCTCTGATTTGAAGTTTTATCAACCATAAGTCTTCAATCTAGCAATCTTTCTTTTGACCAAATCTAAAATTACTCTTTCCTTAACTTATAAATCTTTCCAGGAATCAATTTAACCTAAAATTCTGCACCATTGAATTATTTTTTTTTCTTCAAACGAATATTTCACAAAATATTTGTATCCGCATCATCAGTAATACAAATTATCTCTAACCCACTTGAATTCTTATCATTCCCCTTAATTTAATTTCAAAGCACACATCTTTTTGCATATTTTCATCTTTAAATTGATTTGATTTCCTTTTGCAAAATTCAATTTCAATAATTTTATCATATTTTTTGACATAAGCTCTATTTAATGCCGCCTCCCATATTTTCCCCCACTATCAACATAAAATCCCTTATTTTGAATTCTTATTGGTCAGATTTTAATCCCATTTCGTAATCTCTATTGAAACTTTGTTACGTTAGTTTCCGCAAAGTTGCAATTTAAAATCTCTAAAAAATCCTTGATGTGCCACTTTGAGTTATCAAGTGAGTTAAATTAAAAATTTCCCATTAAAATGTTTAATTCAAAAAAGTAAATAAAAAAAAGGGAAAAACTAAGAAGAAAAATTCCTCGAAGGAAAAGGACATGTCTCGCCATAAATTAATTCAGTTTCATCCATCATCAGTGAGTGGGTAAGTGAGCGGATATAAAACTCCCTTTTTGCTTCCTTCGACAGTCGAAGACTCTAAGTGTTGGTTTTGAATCGTCACGTCGTCGCGTCGGTCGTACTTCGCGTCGTCATTCTGTCTGTCATTAATTTTTGGACGACATCGACAAATATGACAACGACACCAGACACGAAATGTTATTTAGTTTAACGGAAATGGAAGGATGATAAAACGAAAATCGAAATGAAAAATGAAAATTAAAAAAAAAGAAGAAAATATTCGTAATTGAAGAAAAACCCCAACAAAATGAAAACCCTTATAGACGATAGATAAAACGTGTATAAATTGCACATCTCTGTGTCGTACTCAATAACTAGACATGTATAGACGAAGCTTACACCCTCTAAACGTATTTATATAGAAGTCTTGGAATGACGAAGGGTACAGAAAGTTTTTATGATTCTACATTACCTTTGCACTGAGTAATGCTTGCTATGGCTATGTAGTCGTCGGTCGTCCTGCTGATACTGCTACTCCAGCAAAACGAACGTATATAGTCCTTTTTATTGAAAATTCTTCTCGTCCTTGCTGAAGTTTCGTGAGCTTGCTCTGTTTCTTAGTACCTTCCTTCGGTATACCTTCCACAACACTATATCTATGCATACGTCTGTCTATACCCCCATCAGTAATACTTAAATGTGGTCAGGTTAAAAGGACGAAGGGACAAAAAGGGCTTAAGTGTCTGATGTATAGGCACTTGGCAGGATAGAGGTACGATGTCTATTCACGAGTATAGTACACATCGGGTGCAAATTAAATGTCTGTAGTCTGGAATGCAACGGGCCATCATTATTTCGATCGAAATTGGGTATAAGGAAATAATTGTTCCTTGGGGCTGCTGTTCTGAAAATCGTTCATTTTCTTTCCAACATATATCCATCAGTGTGTGTGTAGGTGTGTGGGACGGGAGGGGGGTTGGGGGGAAGGTAAGGAGTTTACTGCACCAGGAAATAAAGACAGACAGATGGCAATAAGGGGTGGATGTGTGTTAGATCAAATTGATGTTACCTTCCACCATACATGTTTTTACAGGGTGGGTAGAAAGTTTGTTAATTATTTTTTAATAAAATGTATGAGTTGGTAGGACGAGCTTTTCAAAGAGTCTGTTTAAAAATAGTATATATTTTAGGATTAAAAATAAACCTTTTAATTTTCATTTAAAAATGTTGACTCATTTTTTGAGACATTAAATTTTGTAAACAAAAATAATGTTTTCTTACATTATGCGATGTGTTAGAAAAAAAATAATTGAAATGGATTTCTAATTTCTGTTTGACAAAATATATATTTTAGTTTGGAAGATAAAATTTCACACAAAAATTGAGCTGTTTTTGAGAAAATTCGAATTTTTGATTACTGACGAAAAAATGTGTCTTTAGAAGAATGAAAGGAAAAATTATCGCAGTTCTTTCCGAAGAGTTTTAATAACCAAAGTCAGAAGATCTTCAAGAATATGCTGTAAACGTTATCGGGTTATAGTCTTGAGATGTGATTTCAGTAGAATAGACTTTCTAACCTCACTACTATTCTCTGAAATACAGTCATGCACGCATATAGAGCTGATTTGAGGGACATAACAATTTATACCTAGGTTAGGTTAAGTAAGGTTGAAGTGGCTGTCCAAGATGGAGTATAAGACATTAGGGCCAGCTGTTGGTTCATTGAGATAACAAAAAAATCTTAAAGTATTCTTTTGATCTCATTGAAACTATTTGGATGTCAAAATGTTTAGTGTGTCGGAAAAGATTTATATCCTAATAGAAGAACTCTCCTAGGAAGTTCTAACATGTTTGAGCTAGACCAGGGAAGAAACAGAGGAGATAAAGAACCGTTTCCTTTTCTTTCTTGTTTATACAGCTTTTCCAAAATTCATTCGATAATGAATTACTAGTTATCTATTAGACAGTGTCCGGTTATGACACTAATTATCGAGCTTACACAAATGGAATCTGCTAAGAAATATCAAGCACCTTGAGCGCTTTGAATCTAGTGTAGGCCAGATCTGCTTTACAATTTGGTGGAATGGGTCTATTGGCCAGCGGGACTCAGAAAAGGTGAATGTTTAACTGTTTTGTCGAGTTTCTAGAGACAGAGTCCAGAGATTTAAAGGCAAAGTGGCCAAGACTTCTTTTATAAAGGGTGATTTTTTAGCTATTATATATTTGGCAACATTGGTTTAAACAGCTGATGCACGTTTCGTGTTTTGTATCACTATCAAACATCTTAAGTTTGGTCTACAATTTAACCATGAATCGTCTTAAAAACGAACAATACTTGCAAATTATTGAATTTTATTATCTAATTGCGTGTTGTTAAGAAAGTTCATCGCACGCTTCTTCTACTTTATGGTCACTTTAATTCGCAAATTGAAGCGGCTATTCGGGCTATTGTGACTAAATTTCGCACCAAATTTACATTGTTCGACATTAAACCACCAACACGCTTGCGTAGAGTGTGAACTGAAGAAAATATCGCAGCGGTATCGGCCAGTGTTTACAGCAATTGGCCCTCTGTTACTCAGGAACGAGCAAAATTTTGCTAAAGGATTTAGGTACTTTCAAAATACAGCTGGTGCAAGAATTGAAGCCGAACGACCTACTGCAACGTTCAATTTTTAATGAATAGGGTCTTGCAAAGTTGGCCGAAGATCCACTTTTTTTTACCGAAAAATTGTTTTCAGCAACGAAGCAATGAATAAGCAGAATTGTCGATTTTGGAGTGAAATCAGCCAGAAGCATTGCAAGAACTACCAACGCATCCAGTCAAAAGTCACAGTTTGGTACGGTTTATGGGCTGGTGGCACCATTGCACCGTACTTCTTCAAAGATCGCAAATCGTAACGTATTTCACTGTGAATGGTGAGCGGTACCGTGAGATGATATACAACTTTTCTTTGCTCAAAATGCAAGGGCTTGACTTGCATGACATGTGGTTTCAACAAGACAGTGCCACAAGCCACACAGCACGCGCCCACAATGGACTTATTGAGAGGCGAGTTAGGTGAACATTTTATATCAAGTTCGCGACTGGTCAATTGGATGCCTAGATCGTGCGATTTTACACCTTAAGACTAATTTTTGTGGGGCTATGAGCTCATGTCTATACAAACAAGCCCGCTTCAATTGACACATTGCAAGACAACATTAAAGCATTTAGAGTATTTCAAAATTGGACTAAGACGATGGACCATTGGAGTCGCAATCAAGGTCCACATTTGCATGAAATAATCATTAAATGGACCGTACTATCGATTCAAATAAAGATTTAATTTAATTTTTCTGAATTGTATGCGTTTTTTTTTTGAAAAACTTATAGCTTTTTAAAAATCACCCTTTATATTTCATACTAAGTCCAACTGGCTGATATAAATTTTTTTACCACTTGAAATCAATAAGTCACATTTGACCCACCCTGTAATAAAATAGAGATGCAGTCATTCAAAAAAAAAAAGGACAGACAGGAACACTGAAGCCCTCTTTCTAACAAGTAACCAACAACAACAAATAACAACCAAGGGGATGTTATTTAAGTGAATTTGTTTATCGAAAGAACGAGGAGTTGAGTATACAATTTAGAAATACACAAATTTATATCCTGCGAATATAGAGAGGGGTACATGCATTATATAGGGGGTGAATAAAGTGGTCAAATTCTGTGCCTGAAATTTTGCAAATGGACATTAGTTAGATGTAAATACATTTATGGTGTAATTAAAATGGACAAATTGTCAGAGAGTGAGAAAGATAAAAAGTCCTTCTTCCAATATCTTTTATTCTGTATAGGTACATCCTCGTGTCGTCCTCAATCCTTTCTGTGTCTCATCTCTCCTCGTAGTTTTCGAGTAAGTGAAAGACACACACACACAGAGATAAAATTCATTTTAATTGAAAGTTTACATTGCATTTAAGTCTCTTTTGAAATGGACAGTCAGCTTACTTAATTCTTTTTGTAGGAATCAAAAACAAAAAGGGGTGGTTCGGGTACCTATACCCAACCCCAAGAGAAAAAGAGAGAGAGAGCGAAGGGGTTGGTAAGTAAACAAATGCGATGTTGATGATGAGGTTGAAAATAAATTGCAGGAAACTTTTCAAAGGAATCAACTTTATATTCCATTTTTTTTTTATTTTTGAAATTCGTAAAAAATCTAATATTATTTCCTTTCGCAGGAAAATTGAAATTAAAAGGGAGGATAAACCACTGCCGAAAAAAAGCCTCCCGCATTGCCCATAAGTCAAACAAATAACAAAATGGCAAAAGTTAAAAATCCAAATCCAAACGCTTATTCAGACAAAACTTTTCAAAAAATTTAGCTATAAAAGCATCAGAATCAAAAAAGAAAAGTTTATTTAATTCTTGTTTTTTTCGTTTTGTTCAAATAATTTTTTTTTTTACCAGAGAGGGTTTTTCTGGTCGGTTTTGGTAATCGGAAATAGACTTTTCTAGATTAAAAGGAAATGTAGAAGGTTTTTGGTTTTTTTTTTGTAAATTTTTTGATAGCTTCATTTTTCGTTAATGTTTTTTTTTTTTTTAAATAAATTGAGTCAGCATCAGTAAGCAATTTAGAGTTTATGAAAATAATTTTTGTTTGTATTTTTATTAATTTAGTTCATTTTGTGAGACTATTTATTTTGATTAAGTATTGATTGGGTTTAGGGAAAACAGAATTAAATAATAGGTATTGAATTAGGCACGCAGAAACTGTGATTTATTTTTAACTTCTGATTGAATTTCAAAAATTATTGTGTTTTGTTTGAAATGCATACAAACTGAACTAAAAGTTTTGTGCAGTCGTTTACTGATTCTGAAAAAAGAAGATCCTTTAAAGTGCACAAACTATAGAGAAATCAGTCTATACTTAACATCGCTTACAAAATTTTCTCTGTCGTAATATGTGAACGTCTAAGGCCCATCGTCAACAACCTGATAGGTCCTTATCAGTGTGGTTTTAGAAAAAGAAAATCCACAGTCGATCAAATATTCACATTACGGCAAATGCTAAAAAACCCAAGAACACCAAATCGACACCCGCCGTCTTTTCATTGATTTCAAGGTCGCAAATGACAGCATCTACAGGGATGAGCTGTATAGAGCCATGAATAATTTTGGGATCGCTCCTAAACTCGTCCGTTTGTGCAGGATGATCATGGAGAATTTACGCTTATAAGGGTTGGAAACAACTTAACAGAACCTTTCGACGTCAAAAACGGCTTTGGAGCAGTGATGCGATTTTTTTAACAATGTACTTGAAAGAATAGTGCAGAGCTCCACGCCAACCCTAGAGGCACTATCTTTCAAAACTCTGTCCAATTATACTCGTATATGCTGAATAAATTGACATATTTGGAAGAACTCAGGGTGATCATAATGGGACTTTTGGGACTATTGAGGCAGAGGCGACAAAAATGGGTTTAACAGCTAATAAGGGCATCAGAAAAGATTTACGTCTCCGTCAAAACTTCACCATCGACAAACGTAACTTTGAGGTAGTTAAGGACTTTGTCTACATAGGCTCCGCTATGAACGCAGAAAACAACACCAGCGTTGAGATCAAACGAAGAATAACTCTTGCTAACCGCTGTTTTTTTGGTTTAAGAAAGCAATTGGTAGTGGTAAAGTCCTCTCTCGAGGGACCAAAGTGTAGCTATATAAGACCCTCGTCATCCCCGTCCTGCTATACGGTGCAGAAGCATAGAATATGACAAAAGCGAATGATAGCACCTTGGGTCGTTTCGAGAGAAAAGTTCTTTGCTTGATCAACTATTCCGTATGCATCAAAGGGGAGTGGAGGAGAAGATGGAACGACGAGCTGTACGGGCCGCACAGCGATGTAGACTTAGCCAGAAGGGTAAAAATGTTTTGTCTTCGAGAGAAAAATTCTTTGGGTTATGTTCGGTCAGGTACGAATAGATGGAGAATGGAGGAGAAAATATAACGACTAGTTAGCAGAATTAAAGTTGAAAGACTAAGATGGCTAGATCACTTCGAGTGCATGTAAACCAATGCTCCGGCCCGGAAAGACTTCGAATCTACACTCACAGGACAGCACAGTAGAGGAAGTCCGTGGATCAGGTGGCGCACGCAAGTGGAAAGTGACCTTCCCAAATTTGGAGCGCGAAACAGGAGACATTTTACTAGGGACCGAGCTAGTTGGAGAAGTTTGTTGGGTAAAGCCCTAGTTCACACAGGACTGTAGCGGCACCTTAAGTAAGTAAGTAAGCAGTCGTTTACGTAAAATTCACAAAATCGATAGAACAAAATCAAACTCATAGCCAAAAGAACCAAAATGGCTATCGAACTAAAAGGCCTTTTCAATAAGATGATTTCATTTTGAATAACCAGCTATTTGGACTGCGACGCTTTTAAAGCTGCCAATTTTTATAAATTTCACAAGTTAAAATTATGCCATTACTTAAAATGGAATGATACACTCTTCAACCACGCATTGCAATTGTCAAGGTTCACTGCAAAAAAAGGTAATTTTCTGGAGCCAAAGTTTACAATACTAAGGTATTAAGGCTTTAACAGTTCAATTAACACAAGAATTTAAGCCTTAGTCGTTAATTCCTTGAAATCATATGAAACAGATTTTCAAGTCCTAGTCAACTCTTGAGGAGACTTAAACCAACAATCAAAAAGAGGCTGATAACTTCCCATCCCGTCTGTCAGTTTGTCTTGCTTTAAAGTTAGTAGGTTTTCGTGTTGGGTTAAAAAACTTTTCAGTTGCATTATTCTTAAAAATTTAAAAATAACCACCAAAACAATATTTTCTGTGAAATATCGATATCTCTTCTGGTTCTTGAGCTATGGATGACGAAAAAAAAGTCACGAACGTACGTACACACGACGCAGATATCTTTCTAAAAATCTTTCATTTCGATTCTAGGGACCTTGAAACGTCGGAATATGTCAAAATTTTTAATTAATTCAAGAAATCGGACAAATTACAATAACTTCCTATGGGAAGTTAAAAACATCAAAGATTGGCGAAATCACTTGACATTTTAAACATAGGCTTTAATTTGTCGAATTGAAAAAATCTCTCGGTCTTAACGGTCATTGGAATGTAAATCAAAAACGTTCTTTCGTACGTACCTTTGGAAAACCTTTACGAATCTGCTATGTCTGAAGAACCAGCATTAACGACGTCAAAAAAATTTGTTTAGAGATAAAAAGATCAGGGATGCAGAAAGGACTTTAAAAATGTTTCTAGAGGAATCTTAACACTAAAAATTTTAAACTTTAAGTTTCTACTCAAATATTTTGGCCACAATTGTAGATAATGTTTCTCAAAAACCATTTTGGTAAAATATTTGAAAAAAATTCGATTGACTGTTTGTTTTATACTCTAACATCTGAAGAACAAATACAGATATCGACTCAAAATCATTCCATTCTATAATTGTTAAACAAATTTTATTCACAAAGTTTTTTTTACAAAGCCCGAAAACCTACAAAAACAATTAAAAACTGATGGTTTACGACTAAAGCATCTTAAGAACAAAAAAATATATTCACTTCAAAGTTTGTTTATCTTCCACAAAATGTTTCTATCAATATTTTGTAAAACTTTTAGAAATATTGACTGACGGAAGTTATCAGCTTATTTTTCTTAACTTTGTATTTAAAGTCAGTTTGCTACTTTTAAATACAAAAAATAAACCTCTGAAAATCTTCTCATCAAATAAAAACATAAATAAAATAGTAAAGGCCTTAGAAGACATCCATGTGGCATACCAATTTGTTATTCGTTTCATTTCTTGTGTCTTATCGATATTTCAAAATTTAGATACCTGAGAATTTTTTGTTTGTGATACCAGGTGGTTTAAAAATTGGTATTTAAATGAAGTCTCGACTTCGTGTCATCAAAAAAACTAAAAAAAGAAGAAAGTTGAAGTTAACATCGGAGATACCTTCCTCAACACCCGCATCATTTTCATTTAAATTTATGTATGTTTTTTACTTTAACACTTTCTAGCACGACTTTTTCATGTGATTTAACGGCAAAAAGAAACCCTACTCATGCGATTCCAATAGTTTAGCTTCCAGATTTATCATCATACATCTGCAATTCTAATATATTTTTCTACATCTTCATTCCTCCTCCCCCCCTCACTCGAGGGCACGAAAAGAAAATTAAAAACCGACAAAAAAATACAAAAGAAAAACACCTCAATACGTCCGATTCATTAATCATTCACAGAAATGTTACTTTGCTTCTTCGACCACCAAACTAACCCCACTTCCCCTCCTGCCCTTTATAAGATAGTGGTAGCCATGAAGCACAACATAACACACATAGTTGGTGGGTGATAGTTTTTAGGAACTTGGAAAGGTTTTGAAAACAAAAGCGCATCACGTGCAACTAATATGTTGTTTCTCAAAGGTGGTGTCGGGGGGAGATAATGTCAGCGGCGCGGCGCGGTGGTATATCGAGATTTCCAATCTCTTTTTTTCGTATTTTTTGGTTCAAAACATTAATCACTTGTGTTAAAATCGGATCTTTCGGAGTGTGTGTATAATTTCGATAAGAGAACAATATATCAAATTGAAGCGAAAATTAAATTGATTCCGTGCGGATGGAGAAGACTTTTATAATATGCATGAGACATACAAATATCCCTTCACCTCAAATATTCTCCAACCATGCCATTATACTCTGAAATTCCCAAAAAAAAGAAAGACCCTGTACAACAAAACATTGAAGCCCTATTCTATATGTTAAGAGACAACAAAACACTCACCAAAATAAAAAAGGTTCGATTTTCTTATTTCTCCTTAAAAGATATACAGACACGTCCTGTGTCATCTTTACGGCCATCTATCAATTCGTTCATCGTCACCCGAACATTTCATCAGAATTTCTATCTATATGAAGGTTTATGTATACTTATCTGTCGGATGTATCTTTTGGACGACATCGACATCAAATAAAATATCCACCAACAACAAAAATTCAATGAACTTTTGAAGATTCTATTTTATGTATCTGTACGTTTTTTTAAACAAGAAAAAACCCTTCAAAGCAGCAGCAGGAGTATTCTTGTAATGGAAAACCATTTATCACTATAACAACACAGACCTCGAAGACCTCCACTTGCAACACCATACCACTGCATGCCGGCCAACAACTCTTCACCGTGTGTCGTCGTCGTCGCACTCACTAAGTTTCAATTCAGACTTATGAAGCTCCTGCAATAAAAACCTAGACAAAGTCGAAATGAAAAGACGACCGAAAACGACAAACTATCCGGTCCGTTCGGGTCGGGTCTGGTCTGCTCTGGTCTATGGACGAACAGCTATGGTCGAATGAACGGACAACGGACATAGACGTTAAGGTACGTGTGTATTACCTTTTATGCTCTTTTGGAAGATAGTTCTTTTATCCGTAAAATAGTCGGGCAGGTAGAAAGCATATTTTATGAAGCACGAGGATGTTTATTTTAAGTTAAACCTTTAAGGCTCTAATCTACTTTGCTTCAGGCTAAAATTGTATAGTTTTTAAGGTTTTGGTAGATTGTACAAGATTCCAGGATTTCATGTTATTAAATTCTACAATTAATGCTCTAACCTAGCTTAAAGCGAAATTGTTACATTGTAGAAAACTTGAAGACTTTATTTGAGAAGATTCTATGATAAAGAGGAAAAGTGGTAGTAGCTTTTACTCTTGGACTATATTCCATCCAGATGACACGAAAAGGAACAAATTTTATCGCCAATAAAGATCTCCGTCGTAATGAGGATTCTTTTCTCCAAAGTCTAGTCCAAAGACACGCAGAGTCAGTCTTGATGTGATGGGGTTACAACACTCATTTAAACAAAAATAAAAAAAAACACATATATACAAAAGACATTCAAAAGACACCAAAACACACACAAAAAACAATACTTTAAGTTAATAAAATTAATTTAACATGAATTTTTGTTTTGTTACTTCTTTTTGTTTAGCCGACATTTTTTGATACGATCAACAAGGGTGCATGATATTTCCGTTTTCTTGTTGTTTTTATTAAAAAATTCCAATCACACTTTTTGGTTTGGGACATTTTTTGACCAAACACCCCGTTTTTGGTGGTAATAAAGCACGAAAGATACATAATATATCTAAGTTTTTATAGTTTTTTATTATACAACTTGAGACAACATAGTGTTTAGTTAGGTGATCAATAGCAATCAAAAGGAGGACGGATACATTACATGCATATCACTAAAATCCTAGGGGGAATTTTACGACCCATTTGTTGGATATACCTATACGTAAGTATATAACCATTCAAGGAACTTGTTGGTTCTACAACACAAGCTATACTTGAAAGACATCACAATTCCAGAAAAAAAAAAGAAGAAAATAAAAACAAATTAAACTAAAGACCATTAAACACATTGGTAATTGTCTGAGTTTTTATGAGATTTCTGGGGGGAAAAAAAGGGGATGGATGACTGAGATTTGTTTGAAATTAAACTCTGGGAGGATATTTTATGATGTTTTTATTGAGCCAACACATGAATTAGTTTTGGGAACTGATTTTTGTCATCAAAGGATTTAATTTGATTTGATTTGAGTATATAAGCCAATTTAATTTTTAAGGATTTTATTAGTTGCCATGGAAAGATGGGACCGGAATTGATACTTTTAAGGATACTTAATTCACATTCAATTGGCGCCAAGTCATGCTATAATTTTAGAAAATTTAAGGATGAAGGCAATAACGTAGATTTTTACAATCTTAAAATAAAATAAAATGCACGACTGGATCACAAGAACTTGATCCTGAATCTATAGTCTGTTGAAAAAGTAAACCTATCATTTAAGATTCAAAAATGTACCTGCAAAATAAGTTTGTTTTAAAACATTTGAATGCCATTTGATTTCTCAAAAAAAAACTTTAATTTTTCAGAAATGTTTAAAAATCCAGAACAAACAATGCTTGTTTAGAGCAAGTGCGGCAAATGTGGCCTACGTGGGTAATATGGCCTACAACAGGGTTTCCCAAACCGGTAGCGAAACAAATTTACTAACACATTCTAAACGGTTTGGGTTCTTTGAAGGCTTCCAAATCTTATAAATGTTCCGAGAATCACACTGAGGCGATTGGCGACAAAAAAAAAGAAGTACCGTAAGAAGAAGTGGTAAGTGCCAAACTAGGAAGAAAGCCTATTTTGCCACCAGACTTGAAAGAGTCCCTAGTGGATTACTGTTTGGAGATGAAAAAAAAACTAAAGGGTATCCCAAAATTAACGCACAATTTGAATTAAATAGAAAACGCCGTTTTTTAGTTTTTTTGATAGTTATATTTTTATTGACTCGTAAAGTACATAGGATAGGGTTATGTATGGAATAACACATCGGACAAATGGCCTCCACGGCTTTGCATGCACATGCGCACTCTTTTGTTGAAATTTTCCATGACCATTCTGCATAAATGTGGCTGAATTTTGTTGATGCAGCGTTGAATCTCCTCCTTTAATGCACGGGTGGTTGTGGGCTTGTTGACATAGACTTGTGATTTCAAATAACCCCATAAAAATCACACGATCTAGGAGGCCAATTTTGATCACCGAAACGAGAGAGTACACGACCTGGAAATTTCTCATGCAGTAATTGAATTGTTTCACGGGCTGTATGACATGTTGCACCGTCTTGTTGAAACCACATATTGGACACATCAATATCATCCAATTTTGGCAGAAAGAACTGTGTAATCATGTCGCGATATCGAGCACCAGTAACAGTCACTGCTTGACCAGCATCATTTTCAAAAAAATATAGCCCAATTATGCCTCCAGCCCAAAATCCACACCATACAGTCACGCGTTGTGGATGCATTTGTTTTTCGACACTCACATGTGGGTTCTCCGAACCCCGAATGCGGCAATTTTGGCGATTGACAAAGCCATCAAGATGAAAATGTGCTTCATCGCTTAGGATGATTTTACTCGAAAAATCAGGGTCCATTTGTTGATGTTCAATAATCCATTTAACGAACTCTCTTCTCTGTCCATGGTCATTAGGCTTCAATTGTTGTGTTAATTGAATTTTGTAAGCATGAAGACACAGATCTTTGGTGAGTATACGCTGTAGAGGTTCTTGAAATTTGCAATTCTTGTCCACGACGTCGAATTGAGGTTCCTGGATTGTCAGCAACACTCTCACGCACTGCTTCGACATTCACATTTGAACGGCTTGTTTTTGGACGACGAGTGTGTTTGGCGTCTCCAACGGATCCAGTCTCCATGAATTTTTCAAATAATATCTTCACAGTTGACAAAGTTAAAGCACTATTCCTACCATATTTTGTATGAAATTTTCGAACTGCAGCCGCCAAGCTTTCACTATTTTTGAAATATTCTTTAATAATGAAGACACGTTGTTCTATCGTGTAACGCTCCATTTTTAATAACCCTATACTGTAAGCTGTCAAATCGCTTTTTTTCAGGGTTGCCAACACTTCACTGCACAAATGGCGGCGAATTCAAATCTTGCGTTAATTTTGGGACACCCTTTATTTGGCCTTACTAGGAACTACAGCTTTTCAGGTTGCAATTAAGACCGGGATTCTAAATCCATTTTCTATTGCCAAAGAGGTTGCAGGCGTTCCGTCAGCCGACTGGAACATCCTTAGCGAGAGCTTCCGGATTTTCGAAGGAAAACGTGGCCATTTTTTTTCGACAACCTAGAATTGCTTATGAACAAGTACCATTTCCCTCTAAATAATAAATATAACGTGGATGAAACGGACATTTCTATTGTCCCATCAAAAATGCCAAAAGTACTTGCTTTGAAGGGTCGAAACAAAGTTGGAGCATTAACTTTAGCTGAAAGAGGCTCCATAGATATATACAAATCATCCATCGGGATGGGTACAAATTACCTTATTTACTAGATGGTTCAAACACTTTTTGGAATCTGTAAAACCATCCTCATCATCATCGGTGCTGCTTATAATGGATGGACATGCAAGTCATACCAGGAACATAGAGATGGACCTTGCAAGAACAAATCATGTGCACATCCTATCGATTCCTCTGCATTTAAGCCATAAAGCACAGCCGCTTGAGAAGACCTTTATGGGTCAATTAAAAAAGTAATTGACTAAGGAAATTCGACGATGGGTTATCAATAACAGAAAAATCTTAACACACTTTCTTAAGACACAAACTGGAGAGATCGCACTTAATGCTTTTTCGTCGACAGGAATTTGCCCATTTAAAAGAAATTTCTTTCAAGACCAAGATTTTTTGGCATCAGAAGAATTTGGAACAACTGAATCTCAACCTTATGTGAACAATCTTCTGCCTAACAAACCATGTCATATCGAGGGTGAGATTCAGATGGAGCCATCAACTCCAGCTGGAATAAGATCTATCTCTATACTCCACATGAAATTTCCGCTATTCCTGTCCGTACTGAAAAAACTTCGAATCGTGGATGAAAACGAGGAAAATCGGATATAATTACTTCTTCACCTTACAATTTGTCTTTGGAAAAACCAAATCAGTTCAAGGATGAAAAGGAATATTTTATTTCAGACCATGGTTCCGATTGTTCTAAGTCCCGATAGAAGTATTCAGGAAGATGCTAAATGCATCTTTTGCTTGAGCTTATCCTAGGAAGATAAGGAAGGCGAAACTTGGGTACAATATGGGCACATGAAGATTGTTCAGGAAATGAAAAAAAGAAATTTGTATGCAAATTTTGCTGTTAAAATTACTGAAAAAATATTGATTTAAATATGGCCCACCCTGCGATGATGTTCCACCTGCTGTTTACCTTCTTCATAGCGTCCTGCATTAGCAATAGTTTAGTTTACGAGTAGCGATTGCTTTGCCAGCATTTTCCAAACGTGGTAGAAAGGGTTGTACTATTCCATTCCTGTCAAGTTCATCTGCCTTACAGTTACCTGGAATGATTGGGATTAGTGGAAGTATGTCTCTATAGCCCGGCACCCAGCAAAGGCGAATATTTAACTGTTGTGCCATCTCCATTAGAGATGATCTACAGTTATGGACTGTTGCAAAGTTTTTAGAGACAGAGTTTAGTGATTTGATAGAGGCCTGGCTATCTGAGAAAATACGGATATCATATGTTGGTATCACGTTTTCTTTAAGCCAGGACAATACTTTTTTATCGCCAAAAGTTCCGCCTGAAACAGGCTAAAAAAATTGGAAAGGCGAAATGAGAAACTTAATTTCAGTCGTTCAGTGAACATCTGTATAAAAGTGAACTGACTCGTCTTCCAGAAATGCACTTTCCTCCCAAAAAAAAATCTGGAAGGAATAGAAATTTGGAGGTTTATGTCGAATTGAAGTTGGGGAATGTGTGCTTTTGAATTGATTCTTAATAGAGGGTGATTTGGTAGCTATTATCTTTTTGGCAATACTGGTTTAAACAGCTGACGCACGTTTAGTATTTTGTTTCACTGTCAAGCATCTTCAGTTTGGTCTATAATTTAACCATGAATCGTCCTACAAACAACGCTTGCAAATTATTGAATTTTTTATCATCAAAATGCGTGCTCTGTTAAAAAAGTTCAGTTAGTTTAATCGACCCCACTGAAGCGGCTATTTGGGCTAAATTTCGCACCAAATTTACATTTTTGGACATTGACCCACCAACACGCTTACGTAGAGTGCGAGCTGAAGAAAATATTGCAGCTGTAATCGACAGTGTTATTGATGACTACCAATTATCGATTAGTCGCCGTTCGCAGCAATTGGGCCTCTGTTAAACTACAAGGTGGACAATTTTGCGGAAGGATTTAAGTGTGATGCTTTTCAAAATACAGCTGTTGCGAGAATTGAAGCCGAACGACCTACTGCAACGTAAAATTTTTGGTTAATGGTCTCTTGGAAAGTTGGCCGAAGATCCATTTTTTTACCGAAAAAATTGTGTTCAGCGACGAAGCTCATTTTTGGCTCATTTTTGGGTACGTAAATAAGCAGAATCGTGGATTTTTGAGTGAATATCACCCAGAAGCATTGCAAGAGCTATCAATGCATCAAGAAAAAGTCACAGTTAGGTGCGGTTTATGGGCTGGTGGCATCATTGGACCGTACTTCTTCAAAGATGATGCGAATCGTAAATCACCTTATACTTCAGAATTACGGAGTGGCCAATGTTTTCAAGCGACGAAGCTTGAAGAAGAATGGCAGAGCTTTCAGATATTTGTTTGCTAAATATATCAAGAGATGTTAGGTAGAGTAGGGTCTCTAGTGCCGAAGATGTTGTCGTGCAAAGCGATCCGGTTATGCAAAGGCAAGCTGAACGTTTGACTTTATTTAGTAAGTCGCAGTTAATAACTTTTCTCTAAAGCAGTCTACCACACTGTACATTAAAATCGGTCTGATTACCATTGTCTACAACCAATGCGTAATTCGTTGTTGTAAGCTCCATTTATTACCAATAGCTTTTTTGTTGCAAGAAAAGACTCTTTCTTGTACATTGCGTTTCCAATTTGTTGTTTTTGTCCAAAATAAGACCCAGGTACTTAGCCTCGTCTGAGAAGTTTAATCCTTTAATATTGAGAAGGTTAACAAATGCAATTTCGTATTTTCTTGAAAATGGGAGTTTACTTGGTTAACACCCAGTAAACACCGATCAGTCCAAAGTATTAGTTTGTCTTAAGCATTTCAAAAGAGTTCTTTTAAGGTGTTATGATGCTTTCTATGAAACCGCTAAAGCAACGTCATCTGCATATGCAATTACTGTGGAGCCCTTCGCATAAAAACCAGTTAGGATTTCATTTTTCACAAGGTTCCAGAGGAGAGGGAATAGAACAGCGTTACAAATATATATTTTTTTTATTGAAGACACCAACTTTAGAAAAAAATTAGAGAATATTTAATAAAAATCTATCAGTTCGTTTTTGAGAAAATTCGAATTTTTGATTTTTGACCATAAAATTTGTAAAATTTTGTTTTAAAAAACTCCGAAATCGATTCTTCTTAAAACCTTAATTTCCAAGTTTGAAATCAATAGACTCAAAAGTCTTGGCTGTAGGGGTGAGGACAGACTGACAGACAGACGTTCGGAATCGGGGGAACTATTTTTTTCGACTTCTTTATCATCGAACTGTTATGTTTGATTATAGTTCCTATTTGTCGCAAGTAAAATGAACAGATAGGAATTGGATTTATGAAATTTTATAGTTTTTCCACAAAGAAAGTAGTTTTTTCCTTACTAATTTAATTCCCAACACCCACAAATAAATCGAGGTCAATCTAAAGGTCATGTTAATTTCTTAGCTCTGCAAATGCACATCATCAAATAAGTATCTGTAGAAGTAGAAGTTATCGTTTTTTTTTCAAACCCACTTTGGCTGTCGGATTTCTAAATCCCATTTTTCTTTACATTCAATGTGGATGCGGCGGCGGCGGTAGTGGCTCTGTGCAGTGCATTGCATATCCTTAAGCCATAAATGCAAACTTTTGCCCTCCTGACCGAAAAACCTATAAAATTGAAGAACAAAATAAAATCAGTAAAAATACAAAAAAACAAAAGAAAACAATTTGAGCTAAGTCAAGAGAAAATAATCCACAGCGCACGGCTTATTTTTAAGGTCAGTTCCGCAGCAGCAATCTGACTTTTTATTCAAAAAACTTTACTCTATATTTGTATACCTTTTGTTTCTTTGTGTTTTTCTTATGACCCCGATTTTATATATTTCCGTGTTATAAAATAAATTTACGTAGGTTAAGGGTGTTTTTTTTTACGTTGAGCATTGGACAAAAATATATATATTTTTATTCTCGACTTGAATATGGACCGAGCTAAAGGTAAGTTAGGTTAGGTACCTTTAAATGTCAACGCGGTTGGTTCAACAAAACACACACTTTCCGTAAATTTGTATGAAAGGACTTTGTTTCGATTCTGTTACACTTTGGTTTAATTGTATCCTTTTTGTTGCGTGTTGTTTTGTCATAAATGAGCTAAAAACAAAAAATGAGGTTACGGATTGAGCTCTTGACATCCCATTATAAGTATTTTATGTTATTTCTAAATTATTTTTGGACTGACGGACGTTGATAAAATAGTTCAAGTAAAAGGATAACGCCACAATTTAGTGCATGCAATATTATACAAGCTCGTCATAAATGAAAAATAAAAATGTGGGCGTCGTCTTCGTCATCATCAGTGACGCGGTAGCTTTTCTTTCTTCAAAAGGTCCTTGTTCATGGGAATAAATTAGAAATTTTTCTATTTAACGAATGGAATTTTTATTACAATATTGCTGCTCTTGTTGTTGCTTTTCTTTGTCTTCAAGAACAAAGAATTAAAATTTATAGTCGCCTTGATTTAAAATGTTCGCATATCTATATATGAACAATATACTAAGAAAGAGTATGTGGGGTCTGGTAAGTGGAATTTAATTTTTTAAATCGTAAAATTCAAGATCGTAAATGGAAAATGTGTTGTGCATTTTGTGCAATGTAATTTCACTAGAGTGTATTTTTTAGTGTACGTTTATTTTAAGATGCATCAGCAATGAAAAAAATATACACTTAATATTTGCAACGGATGGATGGATCGTGAAAACGAAAACGTGATTTGATGACTTAAATTTTGCTAAAAGGATTTTTATTATTTGGAAATAAAAGGAATAACAATTTTGTTTTGAAATTTTAAGAAGAAACAAATTTGTATTGATTTCACTCTCAAAACAAATTTTTAAGACATGACTTTTTTGAGCTCTTATCAAATGTTGCATATAAGTACCCTTGGGGTGTTGGCAAGTGCGTTGGACTGTCGTGGCAGTGGTCTTGGATTCAATCCATGAGTGTTTACGGGTACTGCCTTCTGCAAGGAATGGACAAGTCCTGCAAGAGTAATTCTTCTCATGAAAAGTGATTTCTCAAATTAGTTGTTCGGATTCGGCTTAAAACTGTAGGTCCACACAAGCATGGTAGTGAGTTGTAAGTCACTAAGCACCAATTATCAACGGATTGTTGTTTAACCTAATTTCTTGATTTTCAATAGATGATATTATTCTCAAAGCAAAATCAGCACTTGGTTTCGTTAAACGTTAATCCCAAGAATTTTGTGGTCCTTATTCAAAAAGTACCTTTGTTTCCAATCCTCGAATACGCATCTCAAGTCCTTTCCAAAGAATTTTAAAATGTTTCATCTTTCCTACTTTACAGGTCTCTTTCCGAACGGATGGAAAATAGATTTTTTTCAGCCTGTCCCTAAAAAAGCCGAATCCTTCTCTACCTCCAACTATAGTCCAATAGCACTTACGTCTTTTCTTTCATGGAAACGCTGATTAATTATTAGCTAAAAAAAAGTTTTGAAGAACCGAAGCTTCTTAATGACCGACAGTATGGCTTTCTTAGCAAGAGGTCCACTTGCGATCTCATGATTAATCTCACCGAACATTGGAACAAATCTTAACATCGTTTTGGAGAAAGTAAGATTATTGCACTTGATATTTCAAAAGCAATTGATAGAGTTTGGCACCAAGCTCTCTTATCGAAAATGCGCCGTTTTGTCGCCGACTCTTTTCCTCATATTCATAAACGATCTCTTGTCTGCCACTTCTTATATATTTAACTGTTTCGCTGACAACAGTACCCTCAGTTTTTCTTCGTTTCTAGATTCACATCCTTGTCCTTCGGATGTGGAACTTAAACGGGAGCGTGTGATAAGCTGAATAAATTTTGATCTTGACAGTATTGTGCAATGAGGAGTCAGAAACCGTGTAGAATTTAATGGTACGAAAAATCAATGATTTCTCCTGTCGTTAAAGCGTAATACACTCCCAATGCTGCTACCTATGAGTGGTACTATGAGTCAGTACTCGGTATGTGTATCATAGATCACCTTTTATGGAATGATCAGCCCTCATCCATTCAGATATCTGGACAGGTGCCACTAAAACAAATTTAAATTGCATAGAATTCAAAAAAGGGCTTTGAAAATGATAGGCGATAAACCTACATTTAATCGAAACATTTACATCGCTAGAACACCGCCGCAATAATTCAGGCCTTTCATCGTTTTATCGATATTTTTACAACCGGATTAGAAAGTTGCATTCCATCCTTTAAATGATCCAGCCGTAATACTCGCTCTTTTTGAAATGCCCATCAGTTTACCCTCGAGCTCATTTTCGGAAGTACTGTCAAGCAAAAAGATTCTTTCTTAAATCGCACATAGAATAGAATGTGGAATGCTTTGACCAACTCTGTTTTTCCCTTCCATTTTGATGTTCAAAAATTTAAGATTTCTCTTGAATCCTTCCCTATTTAAGTAATGCTCGCGCTGTGTTTAAATGTGAACATATAAAGGGAACAAATAACCCCTGTAAATTATTATTACTTGACATCTGTCAAATCTTTTGTGTATTATTAAGTTGTTTATGCCAAATCGTCATGGCAAGTTACAAGATTGAACAGAGCGTTCAAATGATAAAACTTTATTAGCCCCTTAAACAATTCAACCGTAATACCCGTACTGCAAGGAATGCTCAATTTCGGAAGAACTGTTAAGTACAGAGATTCTTTTTTTAGCCGCACTACACGAATGTGGAATGCTTTACCAGGCTCAATATTTCCCAATTATTACAATGTGCAGACATTGAATATCAATGTGCATTGGTTACTCTTTTCTAATCCTATCCTCCTTTCCTAATTTCTCGCACTGTGTTTAATCATTACAAGGCTTTCATAACCCATTTAGTGCCGGGCCAAAATGTGCGCAAAACGTCCCTTTGGTGGTGGCCCTTTAAAGTTGACTCTTCAAAGTTTGGTGACCAAATTTGACTGGTTCAGTAAACAATCAGCCAACATACGTACGTTCAAGGGACACAAAATCGCCCGAGAACATCACCGCGGTCCGTGAAAGTGTACAGCAGAACCCGAGGTAGTCTATCCCTTACTGTGCACAAGAACTCGCCCTTTCGCAGACTTCAACTTAACTAATTTTGAGTCGGGTCTTGGGTCTGCAACTGTGCAATAGATCGAACTGATCTAGGCGCTCAAAGTTCATGACCAAACACAACGCCCTGAGTTCGCTGACTGTGCTTCGAATCGTGTGGAAGATGACAACAAATTTTGCCCAAAAAATCATCTTAACTGACAAGGCGCAATTTGGATGAATGGCTATGTGAACAAGCAAACTTGACGTATATGGGACGACGATAACCCACGCGATGTTCACCAGGTAATAATGCATCTTCAAAAAGTTACAGTTGGGTGTTGATTTTGGGCCGACGCGACGGCGTAATTGTTCCGTACTTTTTTGAAAACGACGTTAGTGAGGCGGTCACCGCGGTGCGCCGTCAACAGAGGGCGCTACATAACAATGATAACTGATTTCTATGGCCCAAATTGAACCATATGGATTTAGACGACATGTGGTTCCAGCAGGGCGGCCCGGCGGCGCTAAGTGACACACAGCAAACGCCACGATTGACATTTTGCATGAACGATTTGAGGTTAAGGGTATCTCTCGCAGGGGTAATGTCAATTGGCCACCTAGGTGATGCGATTTGACTCCGCTAGACTTTTTTCTTTAAGTCGCAGGTCTATGCAAATACACTTCATTCGACCGATGCCCTGAATCAAACATAACACAGGCCATCGTTTAAATTCAGCCGGATCTATGTGGAAGAGTCATTGAAAATTGGACCACTCGGATCCATGTCACCGAAAGAAGCCGAGGCAGGCATTTTTAATGTATGCGCCTTTGTTTTATTCCATTTCAACATCTACCCGCCCTTAAATAAAAACCCTTTTGTATATAAATATCGAAAGACGAGCTTTACTTCTTCTTCGACTGTTTTCAAGATTTTTAGTACATTGTTCTATAACTGGCTCAATTATTTCTATGCATAAAACGGATTCCGTGTTTATTTTGACAAAATTAGAGCTTGCTTAAGAAAGTTAGGAAAAAAGTAGGTCTGTTGAAAAACCCGTCGAATAGTCAGAAAAAAAGGATTCAAGAGTCCAGTCTTCTTCTGTGGAAGTGATTGTTTGGTATTTATAAATGCTTGGCCTACATTAACAAATTTTTATTTTTCTATCTGGCTTTAAAAAACAAGAACTTTCAAATATGTTGAATGAACATTTGTTTTAAAGCTAAAAGTGTTTGAAAATAAAATGTTTCTTATTTTTTCTTTACTGAAAATTTTGATAATTACAGATAGGCCCCTCTTACACTCACGGCCTCATATAATAAAGATGAAGATACATAATTTCTTGTCTTTTATTAATATTTTTGATTTTTAATGCCAGTTAATCCCGACGACATAGTGCAAACAAGTTAATAAATTTACTAATTACCATGATAAGCAGATGACATGACATCCAGGGCTCGAAATTAATTCATAACACTCAACTCTCACAAGCAACCAACAAAAACAAAGCTGATTCAGCTGGAGTGGCATATCCATCAACCCCATATTGCCTCACGACTTGAAGGGGAGACTTGTACTTGCAAAAAAAAATTGATTGCAACGTAATTCAGTTCCCAATTCAGGTTGAGTGCAGTACGAATATATGTACTCACACTATCGACCACTATATAACTTCACTATGTATGGAGATATATAGAGATGTTGCTAAAGGAGCAAGAAAGGATGCATTAATTAAATTGCTTAACCAAGTCAGGTCCAAGCAATATTGATATGTGTCTGTATGTATACAGTACACATGTTCAATAGGTACATATACCTACCTACGATGTTGTACTTATACACCAGGTGACAGAGATATTATACGATGACAATGGCGACGCAATATCCAATTTGGGTATATGGTGACAGCTGATAAAGTACAATCTGATTGTAATTTTGGGATACAGGTACAAGGTGTATACTGGCACAGCAATAATCTTAAATATTTTGAAAGTTGTCACACATAAAATACATGACGGAGCCCAGATGGGAATCATTTTGACAGGTTCTGATATCTCATCCTGACACATTATTTTTTCGAGTTTAAAACTTTTTTAAAATTTGACTTGTCTCCTTTTTAATATCACATGGAAACAAGATGATAACAAGAGACGTCAATATGTGTTTTTTGGAGTGAGTTTTATGAGGCACTAAGAAAATCTGGTAAAATCAGTTTTTGAAAATTTTACTCGATTTTATAAATCCTTAAGTATGCCACAGGCACAGAACGACCATTAGGCACGCTGGTTTTGAACAATACCTACAATGACAGAGTAAGAAAAAGTGTGCAAAAGCTATCAACATTCGCGCAGTACGGCAAGAGAACAAATTTCCGTTTTTGACAGCTGGCTTAAGTAACGCTCAATTTCTTGAGGTAAAGAATATAACTAAACTTAACTTAACTCTACTTTTAAAATTTTGTGATAAAAGAAAAAGGTTTGAAATGTTTGCCATTAAAATCTTGAAAGATAAGTCCAGAAGTTTTAAGCTTTATTTCTCTGTATACTTTTAATTTTAAAACACTTGGAATTCTAAAACACCCTGTTTGCTTGTTTGAATGGTGGTATTTTGGAGCTTTCCTAATACATTTCAAAGTGGATTAATGTTTTGCAGATAGGAATATAATGTCAGGGGTTAATGTCTTAAGTTAACTTCTAAAAATAATAAAATTTCTATATTTTCGGAAGGTTAACGTAAATGAGGAAAAGAAAATGTACTTTTATTCCTATTTTTGACAAAATGCAAACATTTGAAAAAAAAGATGTTGGGATGCCACCCACACTGATAACTTCCCATCCCTTCTGTCTATTTTTCTTGCTTAAAAGGTTTGTACGTTTTCGTATTTTGTTTAAAATGTTATCAGTTAAATTATTCTAAAAAAAATTAAAATAACCAACAACATTTTGCATATGATCCCGGTCCCGTTCGGACACAGCCCTACTGAACCGAAGGAGCTCTGCTCCGCCTTGTGCCATGACGTCCCGATTGTATGGGAGTCTCCTATCCACAGTTCTTCGTCTGACGTGTATCAGACCGCATCTGTCTAAAAAGAGGAATGCCTCTGGTGGAATGAATCCGCTCAAGCGTGCACTTTCAAAATACTCGTCGTTCGGAAAGAACGCCCCGAAAATTAAATTGTTGGTCGAAGACATAGCTCTTGCAATGTGACCTCGGACGGAGTTTTATCACGAAATTGTCAATTCTGTTGATTCGAGCCCCGTTGTATAGGACCTCGTTGAAATAGTAATGCACATAAGAAGATTCGGCTGTTCGATATAAGCCGGTACAGCGTCGTAAACACTGCCGCTCGAACACCCGAAACTTCTCCATCTGGGAAGGGCAACGTTGAACCACAAAGGACAACCATAAACGATCATCCGCCGTATGAAGCCCATGTAGCAAATTACCTTCACTCTGGGGTCAAGCCGACTGCTAAAAAAATAGCCGTTTCGTCAGAGCGAAGGCTCCTCTGGCCCTGGTCAGAGAAGCATTTATATGTCTGTCGAAATATAAATACTGATCTAACCAGATACTGAGGTACTTCACTACACTTTTGCTCGCTAATGGCTGCCCGTGAAGATCAACGATGACTATCTTGCGCCAATTCTTACACGTATCCCTCGTGGCCCTAGCCAACGGAGTCCAGAACAGAATTGTCTCCGACTTCTGGATATTCATTTTCAATTTCCAGTCGTCGCAATATCGCTGAATCTTGTCGAAATCACGCTGCAAGAGAATTCTAATAACCTCAACCTTTCGGGCCGTTCTGTACGCAATAAGATCGTCGGCGTACGCAATTGCCTTTGTAAGACTACCTATCAGATCGCTGGTGTAAATGCTGAAGAGAATCGGCGAATTCACCGCTCCCTGTTGAAGACCATTTTTAATTGAGAATGTTGTGGTAGAAGTTACATTGCCACTTTTGACAACAAACTTTCTACCGTTAAGCATATCATAAAGTATATACAACAATGGCTTGCTAATGCCAAGCCTGCTTAGTTTTAGGTAAAGACCCTCTAACCATAAGGTGTCAAAGGTCTTTTCCAAATCAACCAGAACAGCACCTGTGCATTGTTGTTTTGATTTATTCCATTGGATATCAGAAACGAGTTTAGACGCAGCATGAATTGTGTCATGACCCGCCTTGAACCCGAACTGTTTATCCGGAATTATTTTGCTGTCCGCAACCCACTTAGTCAGAGCCCTATTAATGATCTTTTCGAAAACTTTGCTGATGCTCGGAAGAAGACTTATCGACCGAAGTTTTGACGTGTTGGAGTTGTCCTTTCCCTTTTTCGGGAGAGGATGAACCACAGCGGTCTTTCAATGCACTGGATAATATGCATTACTCAGTGCATTGTTGAAGTGTGTGGTGTAAATGTCAATTGCTTCCGTCGGTAAATTACTTAGCACAACGTTGGATATACCATCGATACCTGCTGACTTTTTGTTTTTTATTGCGTTGAAGATGAGCTAAAGCTCAACCTTCGTCACTAACAAGGGACTTGGTCCCGTTGGTCGGCCTTGTCTTGTGGCGCAATGGATAACGCGTCTGATTACAATCCAACGCACTAACTATCACGCTACGGGTACTACCTAGTGCTTATTGGTGAAACATTTTCTGTAACAGTTTCTTGTCATTTAGGTTTCTTAGGGAAGATATCTATTTTCTTCATCTTTATACAAAATAAATTCAATTGGAAACGCGCAAAATATCACCAAAACTTAGAAACACTCGTTTTAATAAGGTGCCAATTAAAGCTATCATTGGTTTTCACCATTGAAACAGATTATTGGAATTTGTTTTCCATTGAAAATTTCTTCCATTGCATAAATATTTCCTGATTGGAATTAATCCTTTGAGGTAAGATTTTATAATTGTAAGCTGACAGGTGAGAATACGAAGAAAATGGAATGTTTTCACTAAAACGATTATCTTCCGAAATGAGAAATCAGCTGTTTATTGAAAATCATTTTATCCTTGAGAAATTAAAAATGAACTAAAAGAAAAGTTCATGGTTTAATAATGATTTGTTTAAGTTGAACAATTCTACAACTTATCAGCTTGATTTCGCCACGAAACAAATTAGACACTCTTAATAGTGTCTGAATCGCGAAGCAAATTTATCAATGATAAAAACCAATATAATTGTTTCTATTTTTTAATTTCGACGTTTCCTCCCAAATAAATTAGGTATCAAAATAGAATCTACATTTAAGATTTAATTTAAGGACTTTGTGCTGTAGTATAATTTTACATATTGGTACATTTTGCAGCAGTCATTGAAATCAAAAACAATAATCCAAGAAACCCTAGCTCAAGTATCAGTATAATTAGATGAAATCAAAAATGTACCCTTATTACGCTTAGACAATCTACAAAATTTGTTTTTTTTGCTATACATAATATAAATTTTTAAAAGAAGCCATTTATAAAGAAAAAATTCATTACTTTTAAGATAGCAACTTTGACTTCTATGAATTTAGTAAAATTAAAAAATCGTACGCAGACAATTTTGAATGAATAATTTAATTTGCATTCGAACTTATACTTTGTGTGGATAGCTATTAGTTCTTAAGTGATGCTAAATCCATCCAAGGTTATGTTCTTCTAAAAACATATACATAATAGCAAAAATATCTACCATGTTTTTTCTTCTGCACGTAGCATAGTCTGGCGAAGACGTTTTGGTATAATTCATGGAATTATAGTTATTACTTATGCAAAAACAAAAAATGGAAGAAGTAGAAGAAATGGGAGTTTGTTTTTCTTTCTATTGCAATCTTGAGGATATCATGGACAGGGACACAGTATGGGTCGTCGACTATATCTATCCACCTAGTATCTGTCAATTGCACAGACAACAACGACAACAACAACAAAACAAAAACCATGAACAACAACAAAATTATAATAATAACCTCAAGGACCTTCGAGTACTTTGAATTTGAACGTCTTCTTCTGTTCTTCTGCTTTTTCTTCTTCTTCGGTATCAGTACACAATTTATTCTTTCTTCTTTTTAAATTGTGGGGATGATGTTGATGTTGATGAAAATTTCTTTTCCTTTTTTTGTTTTTACTTCTATTTTTTATATTCGCTTTGCTTCTTTTGTACTTATTGATTTTCTTCAATTTTTATTCGTCCTTAATTGTGATAATGGAATTATTGAGAATTGTCCTTGTATTTGGGTGTGTAGGAGTTGGCTATTGTTTTTGTTCTCTATTTCTGCAGAATAACAAAGGAAAATGCCACCGAGAATATATACACACATACATCTGAGGATGGGAAGGAATATTGAAGGAGTAAAAGATTGGGAAGGGATGGGAGATTGAAGAAATATGATTTGAGATTCAATTATTTCATTTTTCCAGAAGTGCTGAATAGATGAACAAGAAAAATAAGAGAATAATGAAGAAATGAATGGAAAGGGTAAAGTATATGTATTTTTTTTTGTGTTTGCATCTTCTTTTATGATGTTACCTTAACTTAATGTCTGCTGATGCTGATAAAAGTTTCCCTATATATGTAATGTACCTTCATTTATACCACCCTCCCTCACTTTTTATCGATTGTAAGACACACACAATCGGGGGTTGTTATAGAAGAAAACTTATGGTTGTAAATTTATGTATAAATGTATATGAGAATATTTTCTTTGTTTTGAAAACACACAAGGAACTTTTTGTACTTTGGTTTCCGAGATGGGAGGTGGTATGGTAGTATTGTGGGGGTTTTGGAGAACTGATGCAATCAGTAAATTTAAAAATGTCAACGGGTGAAAGATTTATGCATACATATATTGTATTTGTCTAGATAGATAGATAGATAGATATACGATTACATGTGAACTGAACAGAGTTGAGCTTGAGCGTGAGATGTTGATGGAAGAATGAGGTCAATTTATTTTCTCTCTTCAAAGTCTTTTGGATGTTGTCATGTGGGGGATGAAAATACGGAAAATGTACTTAAATTATGGATTCAAGCAAAACTTTAGTCAGAATAGTATCGAGGTAGACATGTATAGGTATTTTAATAGGAGTCTAAGTGAATTTAATTTAAAGGTTTTTGCCCCCTCGAGTAAAATAGTAGTATAAATGTATATGCGATCTTTGAGCCAGAAGCCTAACTATACTTAACCTTCCAACGAGAAGTTAAAGATAAGTATGTGTACCTACTATACATGTATATAGCTGCCCCAAGAGGTGTGTGCGATTAATTTATCGAAAATAAATCTTCAAGATGTCTCAAGATATTGTAGAGAATAATATTTCAATTGTCTTCAATTGGGTGGAAGTAAATTGATATATGTATGTTCTAAGGGGGTTTCTGGTTTGACAATGAATTTAAAGACTTAAAGACAAATTATAAGAAGGCCTTATACACATACTCAGATGTAAGACATTTGTCATAATTGGTAATTGGATTTGTAAGCATGGGACACTCAAGAAAACGTACATTTTATGCACGGTTTTTTTATTCATCAAAGTCAAGATTGTTAATATCAATGAGCGAAATACAATAAATTTGGAATCAGTGTAAATGGAATTTTAAAGAAATATTTTTTTGTTCAAGAGGATCATTCACGTTATTGGGTACTTTCCAGGAAAATACAGCTTAAACACTTAAATAAACATTCCATCAACAAAATTCTGTCAAAATAAATATTGGAGTACTACTAGGTTCTATATTGGGACCATTATATTTTTGTCTACTTTAAATTTATATTTTTTTACTTCGAAACATTCCGAAGAAAACAATATTCATGATATAGGACACATTTAAGACGTTGTTAAGTTCACTATTTCTGCAGCAAAACTTTGCTTTGACGGACATTTTTTCCAAGTCAACAACTATTTTCCTGAACAAAAGTAAAATCACGTTTTTTTAAATTTGATGGACACCTCATTTTATTTAAAACCTTCCGACATCATTCAGAAGAAGGAAAGGCTAAACGAATTTGCGGATTGGAATACCACAACTTTTTATTATAGGACCATTTTGTTTAAAAAATGTATTACTATTTGTAAATATGAAGTTCTTAAACTTCACTATAATGAAAGTTTTTAAGCTTCTTTATAATGAAAATATTGGTCGTTCTTGAACATTTTGACATTGACAGTTTAAGTTTTCGTTTAAAAGTGCGTTCACAAAGGCCCAAAACCCTTGCTGAAATTGTCTTTAGTTGAATTTCAATATTAAAATTTCCCTAGATCTATACATTTTTCCATAAAATTTACGAAAAAGATAGTAAATTAATATAAATCTATTCAAAATTGACTTGACTCAACGAAAATCATTAGCACGTTGATATTCCCTACCTCGATGAAAAGAAAATTATTAAACTGACAAAAGGCTTTACATTGATCAAAGAAGAAAAAATAATCAAGCTAGCTTAAAAAATCGTAGTATTTTTAATTCTTCACGCTTATAGATGAGAAAATTTGGTGAGGTAGTAAAGAAAATCAAAAACTATTGAAACGTTTAGAAAACTCTAAACCAAAGTTTCGTTGTTTGATAAAGCACCTGTTAACGTATGAAGACCTATTCGTGGATCTAATTATATTTTTCACCAGCTGAACATTTTTAAATTGTAATGCTCTAAACGAAATTTTTCGTTATATTTAGGTTAGGATTTAGTTAAGTTCAAAATATTCTTTTTTAAACTTTACGAATGTAAAATCCTTAAAACTCGAGGGGACTCCATCTTTCCATTTACAAGAATACATACTTCAGAACCAATTTGCTTGAGTACGACGTTTTTTAATGCTGTTATAACATTATTGTTCATTCCGATGCTTCAAAATTTATCAAAGCATGCAAAATTGCAACAAAAAACATCCATCCATTTTTACAAAATAAGAAAAAAGGAACTTCCTGACTGCTGTCGCTGTGGCATTACCAGTAATTTTTCTTATACTTCCCCTTTTTGTCCTTTAGCATAATAAATCATAATGTCAAACATGCTTTTAATACTTTCCGCGACAATTTAATCGTAGTTTTATTTTTTGTTTCCTTGTATTTTGTTACTAACTTCTCGAACGTGTTTTTATAGCTTTAGGTTACGCGGAGTGTAAAAAAGTTAGTCTTTTGAGGGGGTGGGGGTGAAGGGATGGTGTCTAGAATGCATCGCTTAATTGTACTATCTGCTACTGACGCATGTTACATTCAGTTATACCCTTTGCTTTATGTAATATGTATCCTTCTTTTCTATTCTTCCTCGAGAAAAAAAGAAAACAAAAACTTTTGACTGAATTTTTGCTCAAAAAGTTTGTCTCTTACTTTTTGTTTCGTTGCATTAAATATGCAGCACATATCACACGTCGAATGAATGAAGAATACCGGAGTACGGTACGGCATAAGACTCCCAACTCACAAGTAATACGATCTCTATCTTCTGACGAAAAACACCAAAAAAACTTACTTTTTCTTTAAAAAAACACGCCCTCATCCTTTTTTGAAAGTTAAATCTTCTGAAGAACTGAAAATTTAAGCAAAGCAAGAAAATACATGTATTTAAATTTTGTTTCACTTTGAAGAAAAATTATTCGTCGTATGCAGAAATAAATAAAGTTCCTCTGAAAAAGCCTAAGGACAACGACACGACGACAAGGATGACGATGACGATGACGATATACCTAAAGGACGAGGACAAAAAAAATAGAAATACAAAAAAATAAAGAACAACATTTAGAAGCAGGGAATAAACTTTTTTTTGTTGTTGCTGAATAAAATTCTTCTTATTTTTTCATTTTCTTTTTGTTGTTGTTGTGATGTGTCGAAAGGAATGTGTTCTTCCTTAATTCTGTACGATTTCTTTCTTAAAATGTGTTGTTGTTGATATGATATTTTTTTTATTACAAAATTAAATAAACAAACAAAACAAAAAATTATGAGTAATGGAATTTATTTTCACGCTTTTTTTGACAGGCCTTGTGTTGAGTGAGTGCCTGAATGTGTTCATTTAGAAGAAGAAGAAAAAAGTCTAATTTTTGTTTAATGAATTTCTTCTTTTTTGAAATAAAATTGTTACTAACTATATTAAGTTACAACTTTTTAGATGAGTTTTTTTTTTTTAATGAACTTGAAACGGAAGCAACATCTGTGCGAGTATTTGTGTGGTGGGAGGGGTGAGGGGTAGTTGTTGTGTTACCAACTAAAGAATTTTGGAAGTTTCGACAAGTAAATTAACAAACTAATAGAACTTAGTAAATTTAAAAGTTAAATGGGATATAATACCAAATATCCATTTATATTTAACAACGTCCTATTTTAAAATCACAAAAACTAGGATCACCAATACTTCCCTGGAAGAATGGAAAATAGCTTGAGAAACTTGAGATTAAGTGCATTAGATACTACTACGGGAGGTATATTAGAAAGCTTACTAGTTGAGGAGGTTCAAAAATCGGGTGAAGAGATATTCTTGTCAATTGCTACTTCTTCGAGCAAAATGAACAACAAAAAATATTAAGAAATAAAATCCAATTCCTCATAATCAAACCTTGTTGATAGTCGTAGGTAATCTATTTGAAATATAACTTTAAAGCTTAAATTTAGATGGATTAATAATTCTGGATATAAAATGGATATTCAGAAAAAATATTCAAATTTAGAATTTTTGAAGATGGAAGTTCTCAATACTTTTTACCCTATTCACTGTTTTATTTACGAATTCTAAAGTATTTTAGCGTTTTTGAGTAAATGACTCTTCCGAAGACAGTATTCAGTATTGAATGAATGATCAGAGCCGTTTTCTTTGAGTCTTAACCGGGAACACGATGTTGAAAAAAATTGCACTTAAATTTGACTGAATTTAAGTTAATTATGGATTCTCATATTCACACATTTATTGAGTAAACACTTTGATTTTATGTTTTATCACAGTAGTTTATCAGGTTCTGAAGAATTCTTGCGGTAATTAAAAACCGTCTTGTTTTCTCTAAATTAATTCATAACTTATAAATGAAGAACTGGTCTTAAAATAGTTATCATATTTATGTACCCAAACTGTACAGTCGAATAAAATGAAGTTAATTATTAATAAAACAAATTGAGGTACCACAAGGTTCTAAATTAGGACCTCTATACTTTATCATACTTTTATTAATTGTGTTTTAAATGTATCTTCCGAGTGTTAAAAAAACAAATCCATTTATAAAACAATAAAGTTAACTATAGACTTTAATAGATAGCCTAAGAAACAGTGCCTCAAAGGGTAAATGATACTTCTTCCCTTTTGATTTTCACACCCTTCTGCTGCTTGATTTACATAACCGCAAAAGCTATTATTTCAAGAACCAAAGTATTTCCTCATGAATTTCATTTAATTTGATCAACTTTTGCATAGAATCCAAATATTTGTTGTTTCAAATCTTTAAAGTAAATTTGAGATACAAAGATTTTCAATAGTTTTCTTCAACCACAATTAAATTTATTAAAGTTTTCCTTTTCGTCTTTGGAATGACATTTTTAGCATATAGATATGTACTTTGTAGGTTTGTACAAATATTCGATTTTCTATTTGATTTTGAAATTCTATTTCAAGTATGTTAATGGAAAATCTCTATGATTTGCATAATAAATGTATATGATGTATATTGGGATGTCATTGTTTTGTCAAATTCGAAATTTGTTTCAATGATTTCCATATGAATTGAATTTGGTTTTTGTATTTACTTGAATCTAAAGTTCTACAGATTCTTCTCTAAGGATTTCAGTATATATTCCTTTAAAGTTAAATTTAATCACAAATATTGACACCACATCTGAATAAACTTCAAACATTAAATTCAAAATTGAATTACTCTTTAAAACTGTTTACTAATGAATGAATTTTTTACTCTTTGAAAAAAAAATAGAAACAAATTAAGAATACAAATCAAGATAAGAGCTTTTCCTTTCTTAGATATTTGACCATCAATAAGGCTATATTTTTTTTTAAAAGACTTCATTCCAGTCATCCTTTGTTAATATGATTTTTCCTCATCAACTATAACTTTTAATACATCAAAGGAAGTCATAAAGTGCCTCTTCAATTTTGGTCTTGGTTGTTGATTGAAACAGAACGAATAAAATTTATATCGAGATTTTCAATTTAATCAGCTTAGATTTGGTCATACTCGTTCCATAAGATAATTGGATTTTATACAATAAAAATTTTATCGAAATATTGGTTTAGATCTAAGCCAACTTCTTATCGAAAGATAAGAACCCATCCTTCTCTCGAAAAAGTAGAAGAAGTTCAAATTTAAGATTCCTATCCTTGAAATTAATAGGTACTCATTATTATTTTGTTAATTTAACAAATTTAAGAAGAAACAAAACAAGAAACAAAATTTAAATTGCTCATGTTAGACGAAAAAGTATCTTTCGTTTCATTAACATCGTTATTTAGTTGAAAAACAATTCCTGGCAAATGATTAGATGCTTCAGTAATTCATGTTGTCGAAATACCTAAAGATATAGATATTTATACAAAATTGTGCGAGTATATTTTGAGGATGTAAAGTAGACAACAATTTCCTCTTTTGATGATGAAAAGCAAGTTAATTGTAAAGTCATTATTGAATTTCACTGAGTACCTAACTCCCAGGAGTAAGAGTACGAGTATATTAGAATTAGTTTTATGGGTGTGTTTTTGAGATAAGGAAATTTTATTGATATTTTGAAAGGATGCGATTCGGGGAAGAAACAAAAGAATTGTTTCAAACTGCAGATAATACAAAATCTAGGGATAATTTTCTATTAAATTACTTTGAATTCATCATAGATTGAAAAATAAAAAAATAGAAGATCAAAATCGGAAAACACGCTTAAAATTTTGTGTATTTGTTTTTATGATTTATGTTGTAAATATTTTTCAAATTAAATGAAGAACATTGTAGGAAAAATACAGTTCTGAAATGTTGTGTCTACGTAATTTGTTCAATAATATTGATATTGAAGTGAAACTCAGAGAATCGTAGTTCACATTCGTGCAGTGCGGCTAAAGAACAAATCTCTGTTATTAAGAGTACAGCCTGAGTTAAGGACAAGGGTAAAATATCAGACATTTCCGAGTATAATGGTTGAATTGCTTAATGGAAGGAATTGATTTGTGTATACTATTTAGCTTGAACTTTTTTTGTAAAACTACCTTCGTTTCCACAGTTCTCAAATCTTAACTTTCAGATTATTTTCAACAGTCCGTTGAGAACTAGTGTTTGCGAGTACTGTTGTGAGGGATGGAGGGGACCTACAGTTTTTAAGCCGAATCCGAACGGCAAATTTAAGAAAGCACGTTTTATGACAAGAATTACTCTTGGAGAATTTGTGAATTCCTCGCAAGAGGCAGTACCCGTGACAAAAACTTTGGATGGCATAGGCGGGGATCGAACTCAAGACCTGTGGCATGACAGTAAAACGCACTAAACATCATGCCACGGGTACTAGCATTTTATATCTTATTACGGGATTTTATTGAGTAGAGGTCTGATTTTTTTTACAGTTTTTTAGCTTTGGAGGAGAGAAACTCGGCACTTTAGGTAAAAAAAGAAATGTAAGGTTTGACGTACATTAACTCAAATGTTGACATAGGACATTTGTAATAAATGCCTTTGGGTCAGTTGGTTTACTTTTGAAAATAAAATGTATTCTTAGAAATGTGATTAAAGAAAAATTAAAATTATTTATAACTATAAAACCTCAAAATATTCAGCAAATAAGAGATAATTTACTGTTACACATTTCGTCATCTTTTGCGTCAATTCATGTGTAGTGCTGTGAAATCCATAAATCTTACCTGAAAAGAGAAAAAAAAATCAATTATTAATAAAGGCTCAAGAAAATATTTCTATAAATTCATAAATAATCGATAGTTTATATATTTTTTTAAGAATTTCAATGCGAGTTAAAAAGAAATAAACACAAAATTTATTCAGAACAAAGTTTACAAATTGAAGTCGCAGATATTTCAAAAATACAGTACAAGGAATTAGACAACATACAATTACAGTATAAGATTAAAAATACGCCATTTATTGATGGTTAGTAAGTAGACTTTTCAATTTCATAATTAGATAGCAGTTATCTCTACTTTACAGACTGAGAATTTAACTACCGTATGAAATTGTAAACTATATTAAATGTCAGTATAAATACGTAGATGCTCAAAAAATTATATTATGGGAAAGAAGACATCACAGACGTCTTTAATTTACAGTCAACATTTTAGTCAGACTGCTACTGACACTGATATTAATACTTTACAGACTAAAGGTTTTTAATTTACAGTGTGGAGAATTAAATTATAGTATGATATGCAAGATGCATGAAATTGCAGATTAAGTTTATTTTCTAGGTCTTCAAATACAATACTAAAACAAAATTAATTTCTACTTTACAGACTCTGTAAAATTAATCTGACAAGACGGCATAACCATATATTAAACTTTATTATTAGTTGTCTAATATTTACATCAAAAATACAGTCAACATTTTAGTCAGACTGCTACTGACACTTATATTAATATAATACTTTACAGACTAGAGGTATTTAATTTACAGTGTGGAGAATTAGGTCTCTAATTAAATTATAGTATGATATGCAATATGCATGAAATTGCATATTAAGTTAAGTTTCTAGGTCTTCAAATACAATACTAAAACAAAATTAATTTCTACTTAACAGACTGTTATCAAATTACAGTATAAGATAGTGCATGCTATAATATGTCAGTATTAATAAATTTGACTCTGTAAAATTAATCTGACAAGAGGGCATATCCATATATAAAACTTTAATATTAGTTGTCTTATATTAACATTAAACATTTTAGAAAAGTTAATACCAAGTTATCAATACTTTACAGACTGATAAAAAAAGACTCCAAAACGACTCTGTAAAAAACTGGACTCCATTGAATTGCAGGTTGATATAAAAGACGTCAATAAATTACAGATTTTGATAGCAGGCAAGAGTCATCGCAACCTTACAGATTAAAATTAAATAACAGAATTAAATGATAGATGCTATAAAATATCAGTCGCAGTCTGCCTTAAGTATTAAGTAATTTTCAGTATTCTCTTTAAATGAATTTAAGACTGTAAAATAGTAATTTCTGTTGACTAAGACCGTAATTTAATAGCTTTCACTTTAAATTTGAGAGATTAATTATCTAATTCTGTAAAATAATTGCACTGCTTTCTCAGACTATAAATTCAATGGAAATGCTTCTTTAAAATTTGTCTATTTTATTTCTAGAATTTAGGACTCCAAATACAAATTGGTGTCAGAAAATAAAGAGTGCCTCTTGGCTCCAACACTTTCATTTAAAAAAAAAAAAATTCAATTTTAATAATGTCGAAAGATGCAGGTTTTTAAATTTATATGCTTTTGAGTTTTAAAATAAAGGTTAATTTTAATTCAATTTAAAAAAAACACCAACAATTCAAGAGAAATGTATTGCTACATTACATCAATTTATTACCCTTAAAAATTTACCTAAAACGCCAAATACCCTTAAAAATGTACCTACCAGAAAAATTGATCTTTATGACCAAGACTTACAGAAATATGTTTACTGTTAATACCATTTCCATACACTCTTCCCTCATCACAAATCCCCATCAGCATTAAGACCTAAATTATTATATATTTTTTTCTTTCTTCATTTTATTTATTTCTTCTTAGTAAATCGACAAATCATATCCCAATTTTCTAGATATAGGCTGAAAGGAAAATCTGCCAAAATATAATATTTCAATTTTCCAAAAAAAAAAAAACTAGAATTTCATGTCTCAAAGAAGAAAAATAAAACACACCCCAACCAAAAGACGGAAAAATAAAGTAAGAAAAAAACCAAATGAAATAAAATGAAAGCCCTCAGTAGTCTAAAAACCATTTTTCTCAGCTTCCCCACCCCCACTTCATGTAAGTCGGAGAAAAAATGGTTTTTATAAAAGAGAAGATAAGCTCATTCAATTGGGTTGAAGTTGAAGGACACAAAAAAACCTAAAATTCCCTCCAAAAAATCCTACAAATACTCGTCAAAATCGATGCTATAACCAACGAGAAGAACACAAAATACAAGCCTATGAGAAAGGATACGAAAAGGAACCTAACCACAAAGATTCGATTTTATGCCCTTTTCTTCGAATTTTCTAGCTTTCATATAAAACGAAATGTGTATCCTTTGAAAATCTTCCAAAAACAATAATAAAAAAAAGGATATCCAAACATTTTGCTCCTCCTTTCTATTTCCTTTACTTTTTCTTCGTTTTGGCAGTAAATAAGATTTCTTGGTGGGTGCGGATGACCTTGTGCCAAAAGTCTGTATAGCCGAACATAAATGGTTGTGATAAAATAAAAACGCACAACAAGATTGATATATTCAAAGAGAAGACCTAAAATAAAGACTTGGACGTAAAAATAAGCAAGTTAAATCTGAGAAAGGTCGAAATAAAATTCTTATTCCTCAAGGATGACATGACCCAAGCGCCATTCGCCATTTTTTCACCTTTCATTCTGATTGGAATAAAAATTCTCGACAGATTTCGTTTCGAATTTTTAAATAACTTGTTTCACTCATCTCATCTCGGTCACATAAAAATGTCATCAATTTTAATTCCAAAAATTGTTTCACATCATCAACTTCAAGTTTCATCAACATAACCAATGCCACCGCCGATAAAGGACGACTAAAAAAGGGGGCGCCAAAAAACAAGACCAAAAAAGGACCTCATACATTATTAACATTATTTGTTAGATGTCTGATGTCTGGCCGTTTCGTTACTAGGTGTAGCTATGAATTTATGTATGCATCAGGTTTAAGCAGACTGGAAAAAAAAGAGGGAAAACATAAAATCACCCTCTAGGACGATACTTTTTCAACTTAAAAGTCAAACAAGAAACAGGAGACAGGGAGCATCAGGGTCCTGGTCTGGTTTGGTCTGGGCTGTAGGCATGTAGAGGCAGGCGTGTACTGTAGAATAGACACATCGTTTTGCAATATTTTCACCCTGTGAACTTTTTTTTTGTAAAAGAAAAATCCTCTTTGTTGGTCCTGATGTCCTGTGGCACATCCTGGTGTTCACCCATGCACCCAGCTAGACTCTCTTATTGTTTTGGTCTCTAAAAGTTCTTTGAGGTGAAAATGCGTACGTATCCTTTTTTGCATATAGTTTTAAGAACATTTTTTTCATTATTTTTTTGATTTAGTGTAGGACGATGATATCCTGTTTGTATATTTTTGTTGGTAGATTTTTTGGAAGTCAAATGAATGAACAGGGATATCCCCACCCAAATCCTTTAAAAACTCATGGAAATGAGAAGAGGAGAACTTCTTCAATGTCAATTTATTTGTGTGATTAAGAGGACTTAAAATATAATAGTCCATTGTCTTGTCGAGTCTCAAGGATCACTGAATACTGAAAAGAGATAAAAGGACACAAAGGGAATTCGTATAAACACACATATACACACATAAAGTTACTCTCTCGACATTTGAATATGAATTTATATATCTTCTCTACATATATACGAAAAAAAAGATGTTAAAAGTTAGTTAAAATGAGAAATACGAAGTTTTATTCTAAAGGAAGGTTGAGTTTTAATTAAAAATGACTTATACATTCATTTTATTTTATTTATTTTGTTGTTTTATTATTTTTTTTAAGAGAAAAACTGAATTTAAAAAATAAAAGAGACAAAATGGTCGAAGAATAAGTTGACAACCAAGCATAAATCTTAGCAACAAAAAAGGGACTTTGGATTAGGACAAAAGGGCTCTGGGGTTTTCTGATGATATTCTCTCTTTAACTACTATGTCCATATAACAATAGTTTGAGTCTGCTGGAAGGGGATGGTGTTAGGTATTGGTATAGGTACCTATACACTATAGCATGAAAAACTAAAGGATTACGATAACAATTCTTGTGAAATTAGATATGCAAAAGGAACTGCTGAAGTAGATATAATGGCTATAGTAATTCTTCGCTCTTTTGAAGGACCATTTTACAGTTATTATAATATAGAGATGGATATATTATATATATTAAGAAAGGGTTTTCGTTTTTTTCTTCTTCTTTCTTAAGCAAAGTGGTGCACAAAACGCGCGTAAGATCCGAAGATGGGTTTTAACATAAAGTGATTTTATAGGAAATTTATAATGAGTTTAAGGAAATTGATTTTGAGGTTTTTTGTTATAATTTTTAGTTAAGAAGGTTCTTAAGTGTATTTTGAAGGGGTGTATACTTATCGTGAGTTATGAGGGTGCAAAAAGCAAAAGTACTTAAATTAGTCTTGGAGAAAGTAAGTAGTTAAAGATTAAATGATTTTAGACTTGATATAGAGAACTGATTAAATTATGACGGTTGAAGTTTTAAAGTTTTTAGAAACTTTATTTTATGGTGTTTTCACTCTCCGTTAAATTGTATAATGACTGATTTTACATCTTTGTATACGAGATTTTATGAATATCATTTTTGTTTTAATGGAGGTTTTAAATTAAATAAAGATTTCATGAATTGGAGTAAGAAATTTGTATTCTTAAGGTTGTAATTCCATATTTATTATATATGTTTATTTAAGTAAAACTTTATAACATTTAAAACTAACACAATTTAAACTGCTTATAGCAAAAATATTAAATTCAAAGGTTGCAGACTGGAGATTGTCATTTGTAGAGCCCATGAGTATAGAGAATTTGTTAAATTTACCTACTTATTGATCTTGCGAACGAACAACGCTTGCAAATTATTGAATTTTATTATCAAATTGGGAGCTCTGTTGAGAAAGTTTATTATGCACTTCTTCCATTTTATGGCAAGTTTAATCGACCCACTTGTGACTAAATTTCGCACCAAATGCGGAAGGATTTAGGTGTGATGCCTTTTAAAATACTGCTGGTGCAAGAATTAAAGCCGCCGACCTACTGCAACGTAAAATTTTTGTAGAATGGGCTCTTGAAAAGATGGCCGAAGATCCACTTTTTACCAAAAAATTGTGTTCAGCGACGAAGCCCATATTTGGGTAAATGGTTACGTAAATAAGCAGATTTGTCGATTTTAGAGTGAATATCAGCCAGAAGCATTGCAAGAGGTACAAATGCATCGAGAAAAAGTCACAGTTTGGTACGGATTATGGGCTGGTGCCATCATTGGACCGTACGTTTTCAAAAACGATGCGAATAGTAACGTTACTGTGAATGGTGAGCTCTACCTTGAGATGATATCCAACTTTCGTTTGCCTGAATTCAAGAGCTTGACTTGCATGACATTGTTTCAACAAGACGGTGCCACATACCACACAGTACGCGCAATAATGGACTTATTGAGAGGCGAGTTTGGTGACATTTTATTTCACATTCGGGACCGGTCAATTGGCGGTTAAGATCGAGAGATTTAACGCCTTGAGACTATTTTTGTGGGGCTATTTTAAAGCTCATGTCCATACAGACAAGCCAGCTTCAATTAACGCGTTGGAAGACAACATTGAAGCATTTATTCGTGAGACATAGGCCGAAATGTGGAAAAAAGAGTATCCTAAAATTTATTAAAATGTTGTTCTTGTAGCCCTTTTGCAATTTTTGGTTGAGTTAATAAATTCGAACATTTTAACATAGATTGGCGATATAGAATTATTTAAAACAAAAGGCAATTCATTTATAAATAAAATAAACAGCAATGGACAAAGGTGCCTCCCTTGAGGCACACCAGAAGGGTTACTCCTGAAGTAAAGTCAAAAGAACAATTAAAACAAATTATCTCGAAGACAAGGGTTTCAAGCAATTGAGGAAAAGCAGAAAATTTCTTTGTGTAGTACCCGTGGCATGATGGTTAGTGCGTTTGACCTAAAACTTAGCAGGATTGACATAAACAAGCCATTGTTGTATATACTTTATGATATGCTTAATGGTAGAAAGTTTGTTGTCAAAAGTGGCAATGTAACTTCTACCACAACTTTCTAAATTAAAAATGGTCTTCAACAGGGAGTGGTGAATTCGCCGATTCTCTTCAGCATTTACATAAGTGATCTGATAGGTAGTCCTACAAAGGCAATTGCGTACGTCGACGATCTTATTGCGAACAGAACGGCCCGAAAGGTTGAGGTTATTAGAATTCTCTTGCAGCGTGATTTCGACAAGATTTAGCGATATTGCGACGACTGGAAACTGATTGTCTACAAGTCGGAGACAATTCTGTTACGGACTACGTTGGCTAGGGCCACGAGGGATACGTGCAAGAACTGTTGCAAGATGGTCATCGTTGATTTTCAAGGACAGCGATTACCGTGCAAAAGTGTAGTTAAGTACCTCGGTATCTGGTTAGATCAGTATTTATATTTCGACAGACATACAAATGCTGCTCTGACCAGGGCCAGTTGAGCCTTCGCTCTGACGAAACTGCTGTTTTACAGTAGTCCAGAGTGAAGGTAATTTGCTACATGACCCTCATACGGCCGATGATCGTTTATGGTTGTCCTGTGTGGTTCAACGTTGCCCCTCCCAGATGGAGAAGTTTCGGAAGTTCGAGCGCCAGTGTTTACGACGCTGCACCAGCTTTATCGAACAGCCGAATCTTCTTTTGTTAGTTACTATTCCAACAAGGTCCCATACAACGTGACTCGAATCAACAGAATTGACAATTTCGTGATAAAACTCGTTTAGCTTTAAGTAAAATTGGAGGCATTGTGGCACGAAACTTAAAAATTAAAAAAAGACGTTGGGATGCGACCCACACTGACAACTTCCCATCCCGTCCGTCGATTTGTCTTGTTAATAGTTTGTAGGTTTTCGTGTTGGATTAAAAAAGTTGTTCGTTGAATTATTTTTCATCTTTTTAAGTCCAAAGTAACTTTTTACCAAGTTTAGGTATTGTTTTTTTGTTAGGTTTTTATAATTTGTAAAAAGAACTGTCAAATAGATTTTTCTCAAAATTTTACTGAATGTTGACAACTATATTTTTTAAAAGATAAAAGTATATAAAAGCCAATATCTCAAAGTGTTAAAAGGATATTTGAGTAGAAAAACAATTTTTACCAACTTTTAATAATTTTTTGTTTAGGTTTTTATTTTTTATAAAAAAATGTCAATTCAATTTTTCTCAGAATTTTCCCGAACGTTGAAAACAATATTTTTTATAAGTTAAAATAAATTCAAAGCCATAATATCACATTTTTGAAAAGATATTTGAGTCGAAAATCAATTTTTATCAACTTTTGCTAAAATTCCTTTTATGTGTTTATTTAAAAAAAAAAAAAACTGTCCATTCGATTCTTTTCAAAATTGTTGTGAATGTTGAAAACAATATTCCTTATAAGTTAAAATTAGTTGGAAGTCATAATCTCAAACTTTTGAAAAGATATTTGAGTCGAAAATCAATTTTTACCAACTTTTGATAATTTTTTTATTTAGGTTTTTGTTCTTTATAAAAAAAACTATCAAGTCGATTTTTCTCAGAATTTTACCAGTAATTGTTTTGGAGATAAAATCATTTTGTATTTGAAAAATTTTCGAGGTGACAATTTTTTTTTTCTCCAGTTTTTTTGAGTCATAGAAAAAACGTTAATTGGAATTTTTTTCAAACGTATATTTGTTTGGTATCACGTTACAATTATAAAACACAATTTAATTCAAGTCTCTAGCGTCATTGGTTCGTAAGATATTTAGGGTTAACCAAAATGTTCACCTTTTTTTAAACTGCTATGGTTAGAAAACCACCCTCGTAATTTTCTTGAAAGCCCTTTCTGCATTACATCTTTCTGCCTTATTATCTGTATAAATGCCTAATTAGCCTTTCGGATTTGGCTTAAAACCTGTAGGTCCCCTCGATCACATACAACATTACTCTTACACAGAAATAGTTGAGAATTGTGAGTCTTGATTTGATTTGAATAAAAACACTAAGATCTAAATATTATTTAAAACCCGCTCAGATTTCAACAAAATTCTCATCCACTTTCAAATATCGTAATTTAAGGATTGAAAGGAGAGGGAAAATCTAAGAAAAATCAACTTAGGTAATCAAAATTTTACAACAAACTTCAAAATAATTAAAAATACACCGAATCCACACAACCAACCATAAAAACAATGTAGACTTTTCTATTCTTATATTTTTGGCTTAATTTCGTTTTTACAAATTTAACCCATGGCTTTCAACAGTAAAAAAAAGAGGAGAGAAAAGCAAAAAATGTTCGTCCTTATACGAGGATAACACACAAAAATTTTAATAATTTAAAGGCATTTATGCTAAGCAGAAAATCGTTTTCGTCCTCATTTTTATGTTTTGTTTGTATTTTTCCTTTTATTTTAATCTTTATTTTAAAGCAACATTCTATGGTTCACTGTGGCGTATGTGTATTATTTTTTTTTAAATTCACATTTTTTTCTATCGTCGTGCGTTCGTCGTCGTCCGTCGAGGGCTGTGAGTGTGTTTCGGTTTTATTTGTATGAAAAATAACGAGTATATTACTCTTAAGTGATTTTTTTCGTGTGTTTGCTATAAAATATCAAGTACTTGTGTTGAAATATATATTCTCTTGTTTTCAGGACAGAAAAAAAATAACAAAATAAAAACGGGCAGAAGAATAAATGAACTTGAATCACTGAAGAAGGGAGAAGGGACAGAGAAAGTTATATTTTTATATTTTTCCCTTTTTGTTTCATTTTATTTCGTGTCCTTTCTCATAGGAATATTGTATATATTTTATTTTTTGAATATTAATCGAGTGCCATTCAGGAAATATGAATTGTTAAAAAATAAAAAAAAAAACAGAAACAACACAAGAATGATGGTAACAATAAATTTGATGGAATATTCAAAAGTCTTGTTCCATTATTAAAGTGTATGTACTTGAATTTTAATTTCATTTTATTTTATTTTTGTTTCCCAAATGCAAAAGATAAAATCCCTGAAGATGGAAAAAATCATTACCATCCAATTAAATACAAAACTCTCATCTTTTCCCATCATATTTTAAGGTATGAACTTTGAACATAGATAAAATATGGCTAAAGTGACTCTACTTTAATCAAATTAATAAATTCGAAGGAGTGCGTCGAGGGTTGTTTTCGTAAGCAAAAAAAAAAAAACAGAATCCTTGAACTTTTATACAATTCGTATTATTATCATCTAGTTCATCATAATCACCATCATCCATTCAACATTTCATTTCATAGAGAGACATGACAAGATTCAAAAGGACAAACGATTTTCGTGTTTTGATGTTAAGGGTGATGCGACACCATATCTGAACAGTGCCAGAGCTAGAGAGGAGAAATGGTTTATGGTTTGGTTTGGGTATATTTAAGTTAAAGTCAGTCAACTTGTATAGACAGAGATGACAGTCAAGGTCGTTTACATAATTTTGATTTGATGGATTATAATGCTCAAGGAGACTATTTTCAGATACTTAATCATGTACACACGCTTAGCATATATACATACTCGACTCGTTGGTTGTTCGTACATATACAACGACACCGCACGCACATATCAATCATTTGAAAAGACAATTTAGGAATTTATATAGTATATAGGCATATTGGCCAGAAATACATATCCATACCGACTACCTACTAAATATCCTTGCTGACATTGACGTCGCGTTTTTTTTTCCTTTTTTGTGTGACAGAGATTTGGAGTGACAGTTTCATTTATTTTAGCTAAAATTATATCCACACAAAACGATATCTCTTTATAAATAGATACATTTATTTAGATATCGATATATTTTTAGATTTTACTTTTAATCTATTCTGTGTGCTATGAAATTATTTTAATTAGGCTCTATGGACTCTCCGTGTAGTTTGGTTGTTGGCTCAATCATTTACAAATACCGTTAAATACACACATGAAAAATAGAATGAAATGTAATATTTATCTCTGTTTAAGGACTTTTCTTGGGAATTATTTTTTATTCATAACGCAAGTTAATGGAATTTGTTTAATGAGTCATGAAATTTGATACGGAACTAATTGATAACCAAAAAAGGATAATTAAAATTTATTTGTTGGTATTATTGAAAATTACGGAAAGTGTTAGAAAAGCTTTTAGTGTTTTTTTTTGTTGATAAAAACAAAGTCGGAGATTAAAATTCAAAATCCGATTACTCATTTATTTCGATAAAAAATACAAATTACTGGACGAAGTTCTGAGTTCCGTGAAATAAAACCAATCTAGGTTTGTGAAGCATCAGCACCATCTGATGATACTTAAACCAGTTTGCCAAACTAGATAGATCGCTATTCATTAAGGTTATTATTCTATCAACAGAATGAGCAGCATTAGAAAGTGGTAAGTCATCAGCAAAAGCAACCATACTTTTTTTCAAAGGCAACTGAAAAATTGAATTTATATAAACAATAAAAAGTAAAGGCCCAACCACTGACCCTTGAGGGACCCCTACACATGCACTGGAGATCGAATCACTCATAGTTGTACCGATTCGTACATGCTGTTACCTGTTTTGAAGTTAGGATGATAACCAATTTAAAATGTTACTTCTGAATCCATATCTGTAAAGTTTGTTTAAAAGAAGTTTATGGTCGACTAAATCAAATGCTTTAGTCAGATCAAGAAACAGAGCACAGAGCAGATTTATTTGATTTATCTAGTTCATCATTGATGCTTTTCAAGAGAATCACTACTGCATCTTCGGTAGACTTACCCTTCATGAATTTAAATTGTGAAGAGCTGAGAATTCTATATTTACCAAGAAACTTGAGCATTCTTTTAGTTATTAATTTTCAAAAATGTTTTTCAGAAAACAGATAGCAACAAATATGGTCTGTAGGTATTAGGGTCTTTTTTGTCACCTTTTTAATGTATCGGGATAATAATTGCAGTTCTTTTTGTTTCATTTTGCACAGAAAATTTGCATACCCAAAACCTATAGTGTGCCCAAGCAGGGTGTTGCAGAGTGTTGCCCCTTTACATACCTCACCGTAAAAATAAGTTAGCTCTATTTCTCAAAATAATTTGGATTTATTATACTTTGTCAATATGGGCAACTGTTGAAAATTGGCTTTATTTCACTTTTGTAAAGTGCAATAAGGCCAATTTTTGAAAGTTGGTCTTATTTACTCGGCCTTATTTCACGACACTCAAGTTTAAATGAATTTCAATTTGGTAAACGAATGCTAAACGATAATTTATTAAACTTTTAGAATGAGTCTCATACTCTCGCTTAGGCTTTCATAAAAGATAAAAATGATGAAGTCTTTGAAAGGTTCAAAGACTCCCTGAAGAAATCATACGAACAGTGCCTTCAGCAAGACATCTTTGGTGGAAGAGTCAGAAACAAATCTTATATGAAGTCAAATTTCTAATTCAGATTGTGTACATTTATTTGAGGGTCATGAAATTCGCTTAAAGTAGTTTAAAAAGCTGAATTTAAGTTATCAGAAATGGAAGCTATAACGAGAAGTCTCTAAGTATCTCTTTAAGTCTATAAATTTAATAACCCTTAAGATGCAACATCTTTTTTACTCCGTAGCCCAGCGTTCTTCTAAAATATGCCTGTTGAGGCAAAACCTCTTGTTGATAGAAAGTTAAACCGATAATTAAAAATACACTTTGTTGAAGAAACTGGTAAGTATTGACCAAAGTCCTGTCAACAAAAAAAAAACGAAAGCTTGTCGATTGGAGATGTTCAATCTATTGAAGATGTGGACCGTGCTATTGAAAAGTTTGAGCAAACTATCAATAACTATTTCAAACCTTCAACCTTTGTCGGGTAACATATTGTCTTTGATCTTTTTACGCAACACTGAAAGGAGAAAGTGGATTCGTTACAAATTAAACTCTTAAAACTAATTTTCACGTCTCCCTAAATCGTAAAATTCAAAATTGAATTTAAGTGTTTCGTAATCAAAAGTGCAATACCTTTGTTTTGATAAGGGTTCAAAACCTTTTTGGAATGCAACAAAAATATCTTAGAAGAAACCAAAACAAAATAATGTTTATATATTACGTAGGAAGAAAAGGCAAATATCTTCGCTCAAACTTTCAACTGCAATCATTCAGTATCCGCTCATTTAAGTGATAACGTAACCGAATATGTTGTTCGCGAAAAGCTCTTACAGTTGGAAGACTCTGTAATTTTTCAACCCAGTACACTTATTCCTTACAACAGTTTGGTAAAAGGCTTGCTTAAAGACCTGAAAATAAAGAAATCTCCTGGAGATGATGGAATCAGCAACCAATTATTAAAAGCACTGTTTAAAAAAGATATAACTTTTTTAACTTTTATCTTCAATGTTTGTATCAAACACTTTTATTTTCCTGACAAAATGGAAAACCTTAAGATAGCCCATCAAGTTAAAGGCCTATAAGTCTTCTAAGCAATATTAGTAAATTTTTTAAAAAGGAGTTAAAGGACCAACTCCTGACACATATTAATTAAAGAAGCATACATCCAATTGAACTATTTGGGTCTAGTTTTGTTAGACATGGAAAAAGTCTCTGACACTGTTTGGCAAGATAAACTCATCTTTAAGCTAATTTTGTTGAATTTTCCACTATATCTTATCCAAATTATTGTTAGTACTGGACTTGCGAAATCTTCTTTATTTGATATTTCATTTGGCGTTCCTCAAGGTTCTGTTTTGGATCTCAATAGTACAAAATTCTGAGAATCGCAAACAGACTCTGATTGCCAAAATCTCTCCATTATTAGAGTGAATTTTTCCAACTTCAATGTGTCGTGGCGTATCCACGTCTCAGAAATTTTTATTTTTTATTTTGAACAAAGACATGCTATTTTTCCCCAAATCAAAAACTTTTGTATCCTTTAACCTTCTAAACATAAAACATTTACGTAAAAAACACAAATCTAATTGTTGCCATCTTTCTTGAGTTAAAACAATTTAATTGCTTCCTCCACACATAAATCAAGTACCCTTAACAATTTCCCTCGTCAAAACTTCTTTACTCAACTCCTGTTTTTTTAAAACCTCATCTTCTTGGAACGTAAAAGTAACCCCTTCTTTTTTGTATCTAATTATTTGACTTCGACAAAATTGAAGTAAATCTTTTTCATATAATTATTTACTTTTGATAAAAGCTTTTTCGCATTCGCACTTTCAATATGCTCAGTTCATAGTCACATCAGCATCACACTTTGTAATTAAAATCAAAGTTGAAAACCTTAACTTCCTTCCTTCTTTCTGTCTTTACGTTACTTGGCAGTCGTGTCACTCGAAAAGTAGATACTGTCGTTTTCTAACACCACTCGCCTGCTACTGTCACCGAACGTCTCGGTTGTTTAGATGTCAGTTAATATTTTTTTTTCTAAAATGGAACACAACAGAGAAACAAAAAGAAAAACAACCCCAAAAAAGTGTCAACAACATCATCTCTACATCTACGTCAACTTCCGTCTTTTCGACGCCTGTCAAATAATTTAACGTTCTTTCTGCCTGCCTAATAGCAAATTATGAGGGCTTTTCTTTTACTTTATCCTTCCTCCCCATCAGAATTAGATTCAAATACCTTTTTGGAGGTATTGTAGATATTCTAAGACCACTCCCCGTCTTCCCCTTCTATGATATTCGCATTGACGTCACTCATCAGGCAGTATAAGAATCAGAACGAACGTTTGGTGGTATAAACCCATAGACAAGACATACCTTTAATATCTTAAGAAATCCCATTTACCCAACAAAATTCCATCATCATCTCAAGAAATTTAAACCAAAATGACAACGAACGGTATCCCGAGAATAAATTGAGGTGAACAAAAGTCAGAAGTATATGGATTCCCCCCCAACCCCTCTCCACTCTCTTATCGTCCCTAAAGTCAAAGTCGTATTCATTAAATATGGAGGAGTAGGAGCTCTGGAGCATGTCTTGCCATGGCCATGATGCTGGAAGTGGATTCATTTAAATAGCACTTTCATTCTAATGAGATCTCCAAAAAATAAAAATAAAAAGGATAACGATGAATGTTGTGTGTCAAATAACACACAAGAGTTGTAAAATAAAAAGGATTAACCGACCGACTGTAACGGTCGACTTAGTGGCGGATCAACTGGGGATCAATAAAGAAAAGAGAAAATATAAATAAAACAAAAAACAATCACAAACACTATCTATCTCTTTTTCTCACACACTCACATCCACTCTCACACTGTTTCGAATCGTATATGAAGGAAGTCCTTTTGTCAATAATCCTTGCAACACTTCGAGCTTCGGGAGGTGACTCTATTTTTCTTGTCGATTTTTTGTGTCGTAATTTTTTTTTTTTTTTTTTTTAGCGGAAAAACTGCGGCTGTGGCTTAAAAACTGTTATTTCCATCTTCTTACACCTCCGCTAAAATGAGCATCGACAGTGTTGTTTGCCACCCTCCCCCGCTTCCTTTTCCTCAACGGATTGGTATGGGAAAATCAATAAACAGATTGTATCTCGAATGGGAAATGCCCAACCGGATCGTTTCGTTCGTTCGTAGTGTTCCCCGTCATCACCCTGCTAAAAAAGAAAAATCTGCTTGCCTGGCAGGCATAAAGTACGATTTTTCACCCTTTTCAAGCTTAATATTCTCGGATATGGATAGTTCTGTCTCACTTGCTCTCTCTCTCTTTTTCTCTCTATTTCGTTCCTTTCGGTGTGTATCAATTTAGTACAGTGTGGCAGGATTCCCAGTTTTTCTTTTTTATTTCACAAGGAAGAAGCGAATACTAGGTTCGTCCAGCCAGCCAGTCAGCCAGCCACACCCTTGTAACAGACGACGACGACTACGTCGATGATGACTACAACAAAAACTCCAACTATAATATAGCAATGGATAAAAAGACTACGACGTCGAGGACGAAGCTTTAAGGACGTTAAGGACGACTATACGAAAAATAAGCATTTTTCGCCAGTATACGGAAGGCAAAACGATATTAACTGCTTGTCCTGGCTGGATGGCTGCTGCTTCTGCTCCTACTCCTGCTTCTGCTGTTGGAGCACTAACCTGAACCTGAAAATGCGGATAGAGGTGGTATATATATCGGTTCAGTTGTGGGAGTCTAAGGAAAGGAACCGTGACTATACATTTATACAGTTCAGTATAAGCTGAGGGTTGCCTTGGCTTATACGGTATGAATGTAGGTATAATGCAGGATGTATAGAAAGGTATATCCTTTTGTGTGATGTGGATGTGGAGATGTGTGTGCTCTAGGGAATTCCCTAACACTCCATGTTTAGCCAGAGCCACCAATATTTTTGCCGACATTGGTTGAATGGCTATGTACACACATATCTATATATATATATACAAAACTTGGTGTATTTATCTACTTTGCGTCCCTTGAAGGCCATTGGCCAAGCAGTATTGCCAACAGAGTTGAATTTTTTTTCTTTTCCTTTTGTTTTTGTACAAACAAAATTAAATTTTTTGTTTGGCAATAAAATGAACAAGTTAGAAGTGGGTAAGGTTAGGTTTAACCTAACTGTGTATGTATTTTATCGTTTAAGAGTAATTAGCTTACATTTTTGTAGTTTTTTAAATTCATATAGTAATTTTTATACTGAATTACATACTTGAAGAGTTGGACAGATTCTAATGAATATTTTAAGCAGAACACAAATATTGTGGGAAAGATTTAAGACCCTTTTTAATGGCAAGAAGGACGAACAACAGTTGTCATAAGAAATTCCGAAAACAAATGAGGCCATAAAACTGAATCCTGTGGGACATCATCTTTCAGTGGAAAGAAATTAGAGGATAAATGAAAGTTCGCAGAGTTCTTTCGGGGAAATGTTGTTACATGAGAATCACAGAAGATCTTTAAAAGTAAAAAATGAGGAAATAAAAGAGATAGGGTAGACTTTCTTACATTGTTGTTAAACAAAGTTTCGAAGCAGACTTCCAAAATAACAATATTTACGATCAAATCACATACAACACTTTTTTCTTCTAATTCTAACAGAATTAAAAATAAATAAGTCTAAATAAATGAATAAGAAGCTAAATGTTCAAAATTTCCAAAAAAAAACTCGACTTAAATAATGATCTAAGCTCTTGATTGACAGAAGAGACATGTGGTGAAAAAATGGAGAAAATGGCTAACAATAAACTATTATTCAAAAGAATTTGAACGCCCGTGAGTCCTCGACTTAAAACAAATAAACAACAATCCGTTGAGAACTACAACCCTCACATTCTTGCGTGCGGGTAATGTTGTCAGGGATGGAGGGAACCTACAGTTTTAAGCCGATTCCGAACTGCTAATTGGAGAAAGCAGTTTTCATAACAAGAATTACTCTTGGACGATTTGTCAATTCCTCGCAAGAGGCAGAACCCGTTTAAAAAACTTTAGATGGCAAATCCCTAGCATGACAGTCCAACGCACTGTTTTAAAAAGATTAAAAAATATACTAGCAAAAAGTAAGTTTATTTTCAAAAAGTTTAAACCGATTTAATGTCTCAAAACCTTAAACTATAAGATTTTATTTTTTTGTTCCGAAAATCGTCAGAGGGTTTCAATTTTCTTTAAGAAATATTTTTAGTTTGCAGTAAGTTACCTATAAATGTAAGTTTTAACTAATGTGAACCCGTTTTTAAGATATCAAATGTTGAAAAAAAAATAAACTTTTAATAGATAGTTTTTAAAATCTATTAAAATTTTCATTTTTGATCAGCAAATATTATTTAGAAAATATAGAAGTTTGTTCATTCATGAAGTAAAAAGGCGGGTTTGATACTTTTTTATGAACATTTCAGTTAAATTTCGGAGAACTCTTGTATTTACTTTTAGTTTTTGTAAGAATTTAAAAAATCATAAACGAAGTGGGCGTGTCCAAGAAGATTATTGCTAGAAGAAAGTATCTAGTCTTAAGGTTTTAAAAACCTAAAAGAAGCTAATAAGCTTTTGGGTTTAGGTAAACAGATCTTAAGTCAAAAAATGCATTACAGGTTTTCAATTTGGTGTAAAGGCCTCTTTATTTGTATCTTTTGTTGAATACTAACAACATGAGTCTAGGAGAAGTTCTTAATATCGTATTAATTTAGTCTTTAAACAATAAGACAGAAAAATTCATGTTTGTTTGTCCTTTTTGCTTTACTTCAAAAAATTGATACAGCAATTCGTTATAAAGGACAATCGTAGGACAATCGTTAAGAATATTGTCCGCAAGAGCGCTAAGATCAAAAGGAATAGTGCTACTTCTGATATCGAAGGTATTTTAAAATAGCCATTTCTGACTTGTTTTTAGTTTAGATATTTCTTTATTTTACATTGTTATTCGAAATTAAATAATAAAAAGAAGAATATTGATTTTAGATTAACGAATAACAAAACCATTTCGAAGCTATTTTGGAAACTTTGAATATATCAGAATTTGGATTTAAAAATCGTCTTTTCATAGATTTTCGTTTGAAGTTTTTCAATTCAATTCAAATCCGATGTGTACACTTCAGTTTGATAATTTAAATATCCATGTTGATGCCGTTCAGAATTGTATTTTCTATGGACATAATTTCTGTTTTTTTCTTTTGTTACTTCTCTGCCTTTGAAAGTCAGAAATTGATTTTTTCTCTTATGTAAATTGTCAAACTCGGCTTCCTATGACATGATTTCCAGTCGTATCTTAAAAAAATGTTTCTTTTCAAATTGGTGATGATCTTTGTTTTATATTTAATCTTTGCGTGAGAAGAGGTGTGATTCCTGATTCCCTAAAAACTGTTATAGTAATCCCTTTATATAAAAAAGGATATTCTTTCGATTTTAATAATTATACTCTCTTCTCTCTTTTCCGTATTTTCCAAGGTTTTTGAAAAGGGAATGAAGAACAGAGTCATGTCCTTTCTTTCTAGAACTGAGTTTTTCAGACACTTGGGTTTTCTTAAAGGTAAGTCAACAGAAGATGCCCTGTTAAAATTCTGTGGTGAAATTTATAACTCAATTAATGATGCCAAGGTAACGGCGGCGGCTTTATTCATTGACATTACAAAAGCCTTTGATATTATGCTGGTTTCAGAGGATTTGGTTATGATTGGTTTTGTTCGTACCTAACAAATCGTAAACAAATTACTAAGATAAAAGATACTCTAAGTTCAGTATCTTATCTCAGAATGGGTGTTCCTCAAGGTTCTGTTTTAGGTCCTATTCTGTTTCTAATGTTTGTTAACTCCTTATTCTTACAGCTGTTTATTAGAAAATTATCTGTTTTTGGGGATAATACTGCTCTGTCGTACCCAAGTAATAATTACTTAAAATTTTGTGTCAGTATGAACCATGACTTAGATATTTTAAGACACTTGTTTGGTACACATAAATTAGTTATAAGTAGCAAGACTAAATTCATGTTCTTTAATTTAAAGGGAATTTTTCCCGAAAGTTTCTCCCTGACTTATCATGCACCTAACTGTTCTGGTTTTAAAGTCTGTTCACCTATGAATTGTGCAGGTTGTTGTGATAGTTACTTCGGTATTGAACGTGCTGATCACTTTAAATACTTGGGAGTTTTACTCGATAAGAAGCTAAGTTGTCACCTAAGTCAGTATTGCCCTCAAAAAATCTTAAAACTTGCGTATTATGGCTTAGTACTCGATTCGTATTATATCTTAAGTGACTCGTAGGATACCTTGTTTCGATCTGTTTTCTAACCTCGGCATTTTCAGTTTAAAACATTTGTACTATTATAACATTTTAAATTAATTTTTTTTTAAAGTAAAGGTTATGATAATGCGAGGGCTCTAGAGATAGCTTGTTTGAACTCTAATTTACTTCGTCTCGTGAATGTTCCTAGAATTTTTAAATTACACTTTAGCAATTTTTATACGGTTACGGCACCCCACCTATGTAATAAATTGCCTGAAGAATTCAGATGTGTTAGAAACGAATCAAAGTTTTTAGCCTCAATTAAACGTTGGCTTTTTACTTTTGATCATTCTGAAAAAGAATCTATTCTTAATCCATTGATTTGATTTATCTTATATTTTTATAAATCATAATGCTCCTTTGAAATTAATATTTAATATTGTTTTTTAATTTAAAACTATTGTGTTAATCCCCACAAAAAATTGTTCTAACTTTTCTTCTATCTAATGTTTCTTCGTCACTTAATCTTTTGAATAGTAGAAGTAACCTAACTATTTCATCTTAAATCATGCTACAAGTTATTTGATGTATAGAAATAAAAAAAGAGATACTAACTTTATTTATCTAGAAGCCATATGAAATATTGTTTAATCTTTTCTTTTCTATTATTTTTGATAAGCTTAGCCTTAAGTGTCTATATTACACTTTTGGTGAAGGCTAAAATAAAAAAAGAGGCTAGCATGCGACCCACACTGATAACTTCCCATCTCGTCTGTCGATTTGTCTTGCTTAAAAGTTTGTCTATATGTACTCGTATCAATTTTTACCAAATTTGCGTACTATTTTTTGCAGATTTTATTTTTTATGAAAAAACGGATTTTTATATAAAAATTACTGAATATTGAAAACAATATTTTCTGTGAAATAAAATAAGTTTGAAGCCAATATTTTTAATTTTTGAAAAGCTATTTGAGCCGAAAGTAAATTTTACCAATTTTTAGTATTGTTTTTTTTAGGTTTTTATTTTTTGTAAAAAAACTGTCAGTTCGATTTTTCTCAAAATTTGTTCTAATGTTGAAAACAATATTTCTTATAAGAAAAAATAAGTTAGAAGCTATTATCTCAAAGTTTTGAAAAGATATTTGAGTCAAAAATCAATTTTTACCTAATTTTATACATTTTTTTTTAGGTTTTTATTTTATTGTAAAAAAACTGTCAATTCGATTTTTCTCAAAATTTTTCAAAATGTTGAAAACAATATTTCTTACAAGATAAATAAGTGTAAGGCCTAGATTTCAAGTTTTTGAAAAGATATTTGAATCGATATTCAATTTTTACGAACTTTGAGTAATGTTTTTTTTAGATTTTTTATTTTTTATAAAAAAAACTGTCAATTCGATTTTTCTCAAAATTTTACCAGATGTCAAAAACATTATTCTTCGTTGCACACAATTGTTTTGGAGATGAAATCATATTTCAGTCGTAAAATTTTGTAGGTGACAAATTTTTTTTCAGTTTTTTTGATTTATAAAAAAAAACCGTTATATTGATTTTTTTCAAAAAATATACCTGTTTGGTATCACGTTACAATATATTATATAAAATTTAATTCAAGTCTCTAGCGTTTTTGGTTCGTAAGATATTTAGGGTTAACCAACATTTTCACCTTTTTTCAAACTGCTATGGTAAAAAAACCACCCACTCAATTTTCTTGAGAGCCCTTTCTGCATCTTTCTGCCTTATTATCTGTATAACAAAATTTATTTGAAGTCGATATCTCTTCTGGTTCTTGAGCTATGGACGACGAAAAAAACATCGCGAACGTACGGACGTACGGGCGTACGAACGTACGTACACACGCATGCATAGACATTTTTCTAAAAATGATTAATTTCGACTCTAGGGACCTTGAAGCGTCGAGAAATGTCAAAACTTTCAATTTGACAAATCGGACCCATTACAATAACTTCCTATGGGAAGTTAATAAGGACATTTGTAATTAAAACGGCTTTTTCATTATTTCTAAGATTACCTTATTTCGGCTGTCATAAAATGCCCTAAATTCAAACCTTTGTTTTTGAGTCTCGAGACGATTTTTTTGTCAAGTTTTGTTCGAAGTTCAAAAATTCTTGTGGAAACGTCATAAGTAGATTGGTTTTGCTAAAATAGATACATCTTTTTCCTTTTTTATAATTAATTCACTTAGCTCTAAATTTCCATCTGGCATCTCTTTCAACGCGCGCCGCTGTGTCGAAATGGGATTGCAGAGTTTTTGTGGTTTTTTTTTATTGGGGAGAAGGGGGGTAGGAAGAATATTATCAAAATAATAATTTCTTCTTTTTTAAATATTTTTTTATTTTTTTTTTTATTCTATTTGATTTTATTATTATTTTCCTTCTTCTGCCTTAAGGCAATTCGTTGTTTCATTTTTGTTTTCTTCATCGCCTTCGTCTTTTTTGTTTGTTTTCTTCTTCCATCTTCCTTATACTCATAACATAAGGAAAAGGAACCAGAATTTAGCGCTATCGAACGTATAGGTAGCATGTAGTAAAATATAACAACTAAAGACGGTAAGGTAGTGTGGTGTACGTGGTTATGGTTGATAGAGGTTGAGTGTTTTTACATTAAGCGGTTTTACTATGTTTAACATTTCCCAGGAAGCATTATATAACTCACACACACATACACACTTAGATATATGTTAGTACCTTCTTTAAGAAAGAAATACCACCTTCCTCTACCATCTTCATTCTTCACCCTTTAGAGAATTTTTGTTTTGTTGGAGTTTTTATGTTACTTTCTTTTTTTTTCTTTTAAAGGCAAATGTTATAGTCGACAACACCGCCCGAAAGGACCAAGGACCGACAATGATGGAAGAAAACACTATAAGGTTAAGTGTTTGGTTGCTTTTGTGTACATACATACAAATATCTATACTACATCCTTTTTTATTTAATGTGAGTTGAATATGTGTTTTTGTAAGTGTGTATGTAATGTTATGTTAAGATAGAGAGAAAAGTCCTTTTTAACTTGAGGACACCTTTATGGCATCTCTATAATTATATGAAGTTAAGATTTTTGTGTCCTTGCTTCGGTGAAAAACAAAATAAACCGCATTACATACTTAAAAGAGATGAAGATACAAAATGAGGGTTGTGAGAGTTATTTTCTTTTAATTTTCAATTTTTTTTTTGTTATTTTCCTCGTTGTTTTTAATGAGTTCTAATTTTGTTACAAAATTATTTAAGTCATGTGTAAAAGTTTCGATTAGGTAAATACATTTTGTACCAATACACACGAACAAGTATTAAAAGTGATATCGAGATGTAGAATGTGGTTAGAGGGTTAATGGAATTAATTGTAGGATAAAGTTATTATACCTTCCTACACATACCAATATATACTATGTATGGTGGTCAAGGGTTGTTGTTAAAAAACACATGCTTATGGCTAATTAGATGACTATTTGGTTTTGGGGTTAATAATAAAAGCTAATGACACATAAATGTATGAAAATACATATTTTAAAGACAATAATACAAGACGACATATGAAAAAGCTTAAACTGTGAATGTTCAAGTAATAATAAAAATAAAAAACTGTTGGAACTTTTAGATATAAAATTTTAAGAATTACACTTGAACCTTTTTCGAGGTATTTTTGGAAGGATTGTATATTTAATATTCAAGCTCCTGCTTTTCTATCCTGAAATTATAATTTTGCAGGAAGTAAATAATAAACAAAAATAAAGCAAAATAGGGAATTTAAATCTTTAAATGCTTTAAATTGAATAAGAGAAAATAAAAATATTTACAACTTATTTTTGAAAGCTTATACATGCATCTCTCACTGCGCTTTTTCTCAACGTCGACGAACGGGTTTGTATTTGCCGCTTAGCTATTTATTTTTTTATAAAATTCTCATTTTTCTACCATGGCAAGGTTCACACTTAAATTTTGTGGACAAATTTTACAGGGAATTCTATTCCCTACAAAAAAAACTCTTTGCGTTTTATTCTGAGAAATTCCGTCAATGGACGAGATGGTTCTTTAAAAAACTACGGAGCCCTATAAAATTTGAAGAAAAACCTAAATTCTTACGTGTATTTTATATGGAAAACCTTAAAAGCCGTACTAATTATTAATATTAAGGGCTTAAATTTTCAGGGAATTTTCGTTTTACATTTCCAACAAACTTACACCACGCGAATGGCGAAAACCGGCGCAAATAAAAAATCAACGAATTAGTCCACGACCCAGTTAGCAATAGCTTTGCGAAATGACCATACAAAACAATTTTAAGCTTTTATTAACTTCCCATAGGAAGTTATTGTAATTGGTCCGATTTGTCAAATTGAAAATTTTGACATTTCTCGACGTTTCAAGGTCCCTAGAGTCGAAATAAAAGATTTTTAGAAAGATGTCTGTGCGTGCGTGTGTACGTACGTTTGTACGTCCGTACGTCCGTACGTTCGCGACGTTTTTTCGTCGTCCATAGCTCAAGAACCAGAAGAGATATCGACTTCAAATAAATTTTGTTATACAGATAATAAGGCAGAAAGATGCAGAAAAGGCTCTCAACAAAATTGCGTGCGTGGTTTTTTTACCATAGCAGTTTGAAAAAAAGGTGAAAATTTTGGTTAACCCTAAATATCTTACGAACCAAAAACGCTAGAGACTTGAATTAAATTTCATGTATAGATTGTAACGTGATACCAAACAGGTATATTTTTTGAAAAAAAACAATATAACGGTTTTTTTTATAAATCAATAAAACTGAAAAAAAAAATTTGTCACCTCCAAAATTTTACGACTGAAATATGATTTCATCTCTAAAACAATTTTGTGCAACGAAGAATAATGTTTTTGACATCTGATAAAATTTTGAGAAAAATCTAATTGACAGTTTTTTTTACAAAAAATAAAAACCTAAAAAAAAATGTATAAAAGTTGGTAAAAATTGATTTTCGACTCAAATATCTTTTCAAAACTTTGAGATATTGGCTTTAATTTACTTTTATCTTTCAAAAAATATTGTTGTCAACATTCAGTTAAAGTTTGAAAAAAATCGATTTGACAGTTTTTGTACCAAAAATTAAAAACCGAAAAAAAAATTAACAAAAGTTCGTAAAAAATGTTTTTCGACTCAAATATCTTTTAAAAACTTTGAGATAATACCTTCTATCTAATTTTTTCTTATAAGAAATATTGTTTTCAACATTAGGACAAATTTTGAGAAAAATCGAATTGACAGTTTTTGTACAAAAAATAAAAACCTGAAAAAAATTTATAAAAGTTGGTAAAAATTGATTTTCGACTCAAATATCTCTTCAAAAATTTTAAATATTGGCTTCAAACTAATTTTATCTTATAAAAAATATTGTTTTCAACATTTGGTAAAATTTTAAAAAAATTCGAACTGACAGTTTTTTTACAAAAAAATTAAACTCTAAAAAAAACAATACCTACTTAAACTTGGTAAAAATTTACTTTAGGCTCAAATAGCTTTTCAAAAATTAAAAATATTGGCTTCAAACTTATTTTATTTCAGAGAAAATATTGTTTTCAATATTCAGTAGTTTTTATATAAAAATCCAACAGTCCATTTTTTTCATAAAAAATAAAATCTACAAAAAATAGTGCGCAAATTTGGTAAAAATTAAAAAGTCTAGACAAACTTTTAAGCAAGACAAATCGACAGACGGGATGGGAAGTTATCAGTGTGGGTCGAATCCCAGCCTCTTTTTAAGTTATTACATTTTCTTGCATAGGGTTTACCAATAACAGGTTTCATTTTAAATATCGAGTTTCTTGAACAATTGCCACTTATAAACTTAGTTATTTACTAAGGTCCTCAGACCTGTTAAGTCCGTTGGGAACCCTTGGGGCAAAGGGCCTCTACTACGCCTACGCGCCATCGTGTGCGGCTTTCGGAGATGTGTTTCAGCTCCCTCCAACTCTTGCTTTCTGACGCTGATTCCGCCTCGACTGTCTTGTGCCATGTGCTTCTCGGTCGTCCTGCTCTTCTTCTTTCATGTGTGAGCGGATTCCACTGCATTGCTTGGCCTGCAATGCAGTCGTTACCTTTTCGAAACGAATGTCCAATCCATTGCCACTTCTATAGGTTCCTGACCTGTCCTTCTATGAAGGAACTCATTTAAAATACGGTTTGACCATAAAATCCTTAGAATGTTGCGACATCTATTCACAAAGGTGTGCAGCTTTCTTGTAATGGCTGAAGTAACCCTCAGGTGCTGTACCCATAAAGAAGCTCAGATTCGACATTTGTGCGAAACAGTCGTAGCTTTGTTTTTAAGCTGATAGAGTTATTCTTCCAAATTTTCGACAGCATACCGAAGGCCGCTTTTGCTTTGTAGATGCGGCAGATGACGTCTTGTTCGGTTCCGCCTTCGATGGGAACGATACTTTCAAGGCATTCAAAGACCTCCACTATTTCCACCGGTTGCGAGCAAATATTTATTTGAAAGGATAGTCGGGTTCCGAGGCTGTTTTTTGTTTTGTCGGAATTAATTTTCAGTCCCAAAATTTCTGCTTCTCTTTCCACACTTGTTGTCATTTGATGGAGATCCATGATCCTATGAGAAAGTAAGCAAACATTGTCCGCGTAATCCAAGTGCTTTAAATAGAATGTCAAAGTCTATTGGATCCCTCCACTACCTGACAGAGCTGAGCGCAGTACATCGCTTATCACCAACAAAAACAATATTGGCGACAGAATACAGCCTTGTCTGACTCCACTTCGGATTCAAAATCATTTGACAGCCTACCATCGTGCAGAACGTTGAACTTGGATTCATCATATGTTGCTTTAATAATAGCAATTAGTTTTTCTGGGATGCCTCTCCTCCGCAAAGCTAACCAGATATACTCCCTGTTAACGCTATCAAAGGCCTTCTCGAAGTCGATGAACAGCAGGTGTAGTGGTGATCGATATTTAACGCACTGTTTAATAATGATCCGCAGGGTGTTGATATGATCAATAGAGGAAGATCCAGCGCGGAATACTGCTTGTTCGGCATCGAATGTGGCCTCAAGGTGTTCTCTGATGTGCTCCAGTTTGATTTTTCTACTTTTTGGCAACGGCGGATAGAACGCAAATTCCGCTTGAGTTTTCGCACTTTGTAAGATCTGTTTTTTGGAGCTTGACGATAATTCCCTTCTTCCATTCATCGGGGAAGCTTTCGGTGATCCAGGCTTCTTTTATAAGCGGATGAAGCAGTTCGATTGATAACGTTGGCGCTGCTTGTAAAAGCTCTGCGGGAATTCCATCAAGTCCTACCGCATTGTTGTTCTTAAGTGCCACTTTTAAAGGTGGAATATTTTTATATTTGAAAAGTAAAAACTATGCTTTTCCCTAAATTCGAATGAGACACTGAAAATTCAATAAATACAAATTTTTTATAATACCACACCACTTCCGTTTTGTTATTTTTCGAAAAACTAACGACACTGTTAAGGGCACTGCCATTAACACAAATGCCTTTAAATAAAAATGGAGCGGATAGTCAAAGCTTTTTTACACCCTTAATTATGTTTGATCATTAAGAAAAAATTGAGATGTTAGAAAGAAGGTATCGTTGTGTAATGGTTTTGAATTGTGGGCATTGCTATTGGAGTGAGTGTTAGAGGTATTCAACATTCGCGTAGTACGGCTAGAGAACGGAGCTATAACATAAAACACGTTCAAAACTGGACTCAAAAAAAAAAAACTAAAGGGCACTCTTAAAAGCACGAGTGTTATTTTCAGTTAAACTTTTTAAACACACCACCGTATACAAACATTTTAAGGGTTACAAAGGTTTTGCTTGAATAAATTTTTAATTTTGTAGGACCAAACCGTTTGTTATTAAAAAAAAACTTGGCATACCCCAAGGAAGGCCTTTTAGTCCACTTCTTTTTTTATTAAATTTTCTTGCAATTTCCAATAACAAGTTTTATTTTAAATATCCTGTAATTAGAGCAATTGCTACTTTTAAAGGTGGAATATTTTTATATTCGACAAGTAAAAATTCCGCTTTTTTTTAAATACAAACAAGACACTTAAAATTTAATCAAAAAATTCTTTAAAATATCACAAAACGTTCAAAATACCATGCAAACATTTCCTTATTTTATTATTTCTCGAAAAAGTAATTGCAATTGGCCACCGAAATCCTAAGGCTAAGGACTTAATACTAATAATGTAGTCAGTCTACATGACGGATAAGGTATATGCTAATGCTCCACAATCAATTCAAGACCATAACGATGGGATGATTCATGAAGTAACCGAGGACTTAATACCGCAAAATTTCCAAATTGGCATTGAAAAATTTCTCGACAATTATATTGTTCTGCAGCCATTTCCACGACTCCTGATTAGATAATATAGTTCTCCATTGCTACAGACATACTTTCTTCTTTAAAAACATATACAATTGATGAGATTGAGAAGATTTAGCTCAAGGCCGTAATATTCTGAATCTTTCAATTGAGAATTAAGAACATTTTATAAGTGAATGTTTCCAAAATCGATACGAAATTTCAGGACTAATGAAAATTTGTACCTATATTAATTTCACAACCATGAAATAAATAAATCATACATAACTAATATTTTAAGCAAAGATTCAAAAGCATTAACAGAAAGCTTGCTTTGTGGTTATTCATCAAAGCAATCACTTATATTTACCTTAATTTTTATGTTTCCTTTGAATACAAATTAATCTTTAGAAAGTAACTTTTTACCCTCTGTACATTCATAATTCATACATCATACCAATCTTGTTTATATAATAAATGTAATGTATACGAGTATGATACATATGTATGTATGTTGTACATAAAAGGGATATCTTATAACTTAGATGAATAAAACAGAAAAGGTATTCCTAATGGTATCCTTCAAAACACAAAACTTCAATCTAATTGAATGATGATCATAGCCAGCATATTAGATAGGGTTGCCATGTGTAGCTTATACTTATTGAACCGTTATGAAAAGAAGTACTTTTTTGTTCCTGATGCGAAAGAGCAGTTTTCAACGAAATTTAGCACATTCTTTAAACAAAAATTCAAACGTAAACTGTTTAAAAATGTATTTTTCAAAAACATAAAATTCTCGTAAACCAGGAAATTGGCCAAATACATTTCTAAAGTAATCCAATATTCCAGTAGTCGTTCAAACATATCTCTGATGGGTTACTTTTTGACACATTTTGTAGGAATTCCCATTTGAAGTCTAATGGGTGTCTCGACCCCTTGGAGAGAATCAAAAATGATTTCGTATATTTTTTGTGTGTGTCTATGTGCCTTAAAATATCAAAGGACATTCTAGACTTCTATATTGAATGTCCTTTTGCCCTGATGCAGTAGCTTAAGCCAAATACCATAGTCTCATACTCATGATGATGGTTGTTGGATATGTCGAAATGAAAAGGAACGAAAAAAAAATACGAAAACTGGACATCACTTTCCAATTAATTGACGAAATTGCAGTGTCCTGCAATGCAGTTCCACTGTGCCAGAGGTGAAAAGGGATTGCCATCACACATAAATTGACACAAACACACTTTGATGTGTGGTTATAGAATCAAGGATATTCTCAGGAAATATCTAGTTGCCTATACCACTATTTCATTATACGTATATACACATGCATATCCTTATTTATAGTCCTGCATATGCATGAGCATATATGTGTGAGTATGATTGTATATCTTTCTTGTCCTATTTTCTTGATTTTCTCCCTTTTCAGTGCTGGGTTTTTCGTTTTTGTATTATTTTTTCTACAGCCAACTTTGATTAAAAAAGTCACTTTTCGGAAGGATGTGGTGGGGAAAGTGAAGTGGGTGCGATATAGCAACAAACACAACTAAACAAAAAAAAAAACCAAAAACAAATAGATTGGATGCAAGTACGAGTATAGTAAGGATTCTTTTTTCTGATGGGAATTCTTCGATTTCAAATGAAATCTTTTGGTCAATCGGAACTTATCAGGAAAAAATAGACTTGACTTGAATGCTATAAGACTACTTTATGGTATAACATACGAGTCTATGTATAAAGGAGAATGTATGTTAGATGACGAAATACAAAGAAAATGCAAAAGGGATCTTGGGATTTTCATGCAGCATGTCATGTGTTATGCTGTGATGTGTGTTGTGTGTAGATGACCTATAAGGTCATGTGTTGTGTGGTTTTGTATTCTGTGTGTGTCATTAATTGGAAGCTTGATGGTTAGATCTCAAGTGATTTTCAAAGGCGAATATTTTTGTAATCAGATGTTCTACTTGATGGGATTTTCTATTTAAGGCTCTTTGTATTGATAACAGTTTTTGAACTACTTATTATCAGGTCAGAAGTAGGAATAGCAGTGGGAGAAATATTTTCTTTTTTTAGCGTGATAAAGCCTTGAAATTCGTGAAGATAGTTTTTCATTGCGGACACTTTTTTGAAATTTTTACTTTTGAGGAAAATTCCTTCTGGAAAACGACGAAATTCAATAAGGTAACGACTCTGTTAAGGGCACTGTAATGAACACAAATGTTTTTAAAATGAAAAAAAAGCGGATACTCAAAGCTTATGTACACCCTTAACATTTCAAAGACGAGGTGTGATGATTAAAAAAAAAGAGGTTAGAATGGAGCATTGAAATGGGAGGGAGAGACAGAGCAGGACAAGGTCTTCAACATTCGCGTAGTACGGCTAAAGAATGAATCTCTGTGATTCACAATACGACTGAAGTTGGACTCAAAGGTAAACTAAAGGGTATTCTTAGAAGCGCGAGTATTACCTACAGTTCAACTGTTAAAGTATTTTTATTTAATTGAGTTTAACTCCAAAGATTTCAAAATTCTCTAAGTTTTTTCTTAATTGTGTTAAATAAATAATTAAAAAAGAAAATCTGTTTATACCTTTCTGCCTTTTTCTCTCTTCTTCTTTGTTTCTCATAAAATGTATCTCGATCTTTTCTAAAAACTTGATTTTCGACAAAGCCTAAGCATCAAATTTGCTAGTACAAAACGATTAAGAAATAAAAAAAAAAACTTTGGGATACCACAAGGAAGACTTTTCGGTCCACTTCTTTTTTTGAATGCTAAGAGGACGATTATATGAAGTTATGAAATGCTCTTAATTTAAGTAGATAAAGACAAGATCTTTAAATAAAGGTCTCAAAAATACTTTTACTTACAACTTAATAGATGGAACTTTAGCCTCAGTGTCCTAAGTTTTCAAGACGATCATATTTGAAATTAGACTACCTCAAGTTTAATTCGGAAAAGTAACTTATCATGCATCTTATGCTCAAGTTGAACTCATTTAACCCCATTTCATCGCGCCTCTTTATATCCTATTATAAGGTTCATGTCCTCTTGCAAATCATTCCAAAACCACTTCAAAGAAAAAACGATTTACGGAATTCCGATACATACTCAGATTGATTAAAATAGTCCAAACTCTTAGCCGGAAAAAGTCTCTTGATAGCGACAAAAACTAAACCATTGATCGACAGAAAAAACGCACATTTTTACCTAATCATTGCTTAAACTAAAGAAAATAGCAATTCCCTATCCCAAAAAATTCTAAAACTCCCTCGAACCCTCAAAAATTTCTCCATCCTTCATGAGTATATGGTATCACCTTAAAATAATACTGCAGACCTTATACCTTATATCTCGATAAAGTATTTCATATACTTATTCCCTGATGAGGACTAACAAACGAAGAAAATAGAAAAACACAAAAAGTAAAACGCTTATTCATCGGGTTTTTGTCGTGGAAAAAGTGGTTTTCCGCTTCATCGAAGGAGCTGCTGCTGTCTGTTAATAAATTTTCTTCCAAGTTTTTCTTTCTATCTAGCTCTAGCTATCGACGACTTCAACGACGACTCCGACGACGTCCAGAGCCAGCCACATTAGAGAGTGTAGGGCGTTTTCAATTAGCGCATAGCAAAAATAAAACAGCACACTATCAATCCAATCCAAAAGAAAAAATAAAAGCTTGCGTGTTCTTTTGTATTTTATTTCTCCAAACCGGACGAAAAACGGGAACGGAAGTCGAGAGTATAAGAAATTCGAAAAATCATGGGTTGGTTTGGTGGTAGGTAATGTCGGGGTTATTTAATTTCTTGTGTAGTTCCTTCTCTTTTTTTTTGCTTCATAAGAAAGTACCTAGGACGAGTATAAAATCATGAAGGTACATCGTTTGCTTGCCTTTGCCGCTGCTATCGGTTGAGGAAGCAGTGGACAGCTGGAAATATGGGATAATCTCTAGAGGTTAGCAAATTTATTTTTGTGATGATTTTTTTTTTGTATTTGTTTCCTTTTTTGAAAATGTGGGTTTGTAAAGTAATTATAAAAATAATGAATACCCCTGTATGTATGTAATTTTCAAAAGCTCTTGTACATGATACCCCTGATAAATTAACATATTTATCAAATTAGGCATATTTTTGAAAATTGCTTGTTTTATTAAATTGGTGAAGAACATTTTGGGATTGACTAGAGAAACCATGTAAGCTTTTAGAAGGAAGCATTAAACTTTTCATATGCTTCAGTTAAATAAACTATTCTCAAGACCTACAAAAGGTTAAATTAAAATATGCAAAATAAAGGACCACAAACGAACTTTAACTTAATTTTAGTCATAGAATTTGACACTTAGGTCGCATTTGGCTACTCGGGCGTATACGTATTTTTTTTGCATAATTTTGCTAATTTTCCTTTTTTTAGTATTTTAGCGTTTGGTTGTATAATTTTGGTATCGGTAGTTAAAATATGAAGTGGTACCCGTGGCATGATGGTTAGTGCGTTGGACTGTCATGCTAGAGGTCTTGGGTTCGATCCCTGCCTATGCCATCTAAAGTCTTTTCACGGGTACTGCCTCTTGCGAGGAATTGACAAATTCTCCAAGAGTAACTATTGTCATGAAAAAGTGCTTTCTCAAAATTAGCCGTTCGGAGTCGGCATATAAACTGTAGGTCCCCTCCATTCCTGACAACATTACTCGCAAACAGGAATAGTTGAGAGTTGTAAGTCACTAGGCCTTGGTTCTCAACGGACTGTCGCGCCACCAATTTATTTTTAGTTAAAATATGAGCAAGAGTTAAACAGATTTTCTGGATGCTTCGACTTATTCGAAGAGCAAGTATTTTGAGTCGTATTAGACTCAACATAACAAGTTACATGATTGAACAGCGCGTTTAAATGATAAAACTTTATTAGCCCCTTAAACCATTCAACCGTAATACCAGAACTGCAAAGAATGCTCAATTTCAGACGAACTATTAAGTACAGAGATTCTTTTTTTAACCGCACTACACGAATGTGGAATGCTTTACTAGACTCAATATTTCCTACTCATTACATTCAAAACCAATGTACATCGGTTTCTCCTTTCTAATCATATCCTCTTTTCTTAATTGCCCGCACTGTGTTTAAACATTATAAGGGTTTCATAACCCCTTTAGTGCGGGCACAAAATAGGCGCATTACGCCCCTTTGGTTTTGGCCCTTTAAAGTCGACTCTTCAACGTTTGGTGGCCAAATTTGAGGCTACCGGTGCAGTAAACAATCAGCCAACACCCGTACGTTTACGGAAAGCAAGATCGGCTGAAAACATCGCCACGGTCCGTGAAAGTGTACATCAGAACCCGAGGCAGCCTATTCCTCGCTGCGCACAAGACCCCAACCTTTCGCAGACTTCAACTTGTCGAATTTTCCGTTGGGCCTACACCCGAACAAAATCCAACTGACCTAGGAGCTCAAAGTTCATGACCAATGACACCGCCCTTTGGTCTCTGACTGGACTTCGAATCTTTTGGAAGAGAATCCCAATTTTTGCCGAAAAATCATCTTTAGTTACAAGGCGCATTTTTGGAGAAATGGCTGTGTTAACAAGCAAAATTGCCGTATATACTACGACACCAACGCATCCTCAAAAAGTAACCGTTTGGTGTGGATTTTCGGCCGGCGCGAAGGCCTAATTGGTCCGTCCTTTTTTGAAAACGACGTTAGTGAGTTGGTCACCGTCAACATCGAGCGCTTCATAACGATGATAACTAATTTCTTATGAACCAAATTGAACCATATGGACCTAGACGATATGTGGTTCCAGCAGGACGGTGCTACGTGCCACACAGCAAAAGCCACGATTAAAATTTTGCATGAACGATTTGAGGGTAAGGTTATCTTTCGCATGTGTGATGTGAATTGGCCACCAAAATCATGCGATTTGAACCCGCTAGATTTCTTTCCTGTGGGGTTTCTTGAAGTCGCAAATAAACCACAATCGACCAATGCCTTAATGGTGAACATAACACATGCCATCGCTCAAATTCAGCCTTATTGAAAAATCCTTTAGTATGACTTTTCAAAATTCTTTAACTCATCTTTTAGAGTCAATTTCAAACAAATTCGCAGATTACTTTAAGACTACCTTTGAAGATTTTTCTTCAACAACAAATTCTTTTTTTATTTCTCCTAACACACAAAGAGTACAGTCATCTTACATCAGTACATTTTTCGGTTTTTGAGCCTACTAACGTGACTATATTTTAAATGATTGTTTTGTTCTGGTCCTGATGAAATACAATCTTACGTTTCTTATCAATTTTTCAGTCTTTTCAACGATTCTCTGAAATGTATTTATTTTTCATATCTTTGGAAATATTCTTAGATAACACCCGTTCATAAAAAAAGATTCTAAAAATGTATTACCGTGCTACAGCGAAGTTGTCTGCTATTCCTAAATTGTTTGAATTCCTTGTCTATGACTACAATTACTAAATTTTTACAATTCTTTACTTCTTTTTGCACTCGAAAAACACTCTCAAGTCGATTGCATTTTTACAGACCCTAGAAATGTATTTGACAAATTAAGTCAATAAATTCTTCTCAATAAAATCAATAAAATTGAACTTAACGATGGTTTCGTTATGTGGATTTCGTCATAGCTTAATGGCAATTTAAATTCTATTCTGGTGTACCCCAAGGTAGTCACCTTGGTCCATTGCTGTTTATTTCATATTAATGGTTTTAATTCTGTTTTAAATGAATCCATATCCCTCTATCAAGGATTTTAAAGAGCTACAAGAAGATCGAAATCAATTTTGGGAATGGTGTAATTGTTTGATTTTAAATATCGAAAAATGTAAGACTGAGTGTTTTACACGCAAACGTAATGTAATAAATTATTAATATATGTTGAATTCGTCACGTTTGAATAGAGAACCCAGTTTCTTGTTGTTTAGACTCAAAGTTGACGTTTACTGATCACTATAATTACATAATTTAAAAATAAGCTATCAAAACACTTAGTTTCGTGAAAAGATTTTCACGTGAGTTCCATGACCAAGAACCATTGTAAGTATTCCTTATAAAAAAAATCCTCACCTCAGTACTATTAATGTCATTAGTCAACATATTTTTATCAACTTTATTCCTTCTATCAAATGTATCCTTGCTTAAAAGCATAAAGCAATTTCTTTATAGACTTCAAAAAAGAAAATATCAATCATATCGAAATACCTGAACAGTGTTAAAGTCTCCCGGAAGAAAAAGAAAAATACAAATCATTACAAATTGTCTAAAGCTTAAGACGATAAAACTTTAAATTTTTATATAAATTTACCTAATAATAAAAAATGCACACGACATTAATTTCCATTTTAGTTCTAAACATGTTAAATTTATTATTTCGGTGTTGTGTCTTTATCGTTTAACATAATTTATTTTATTTTTTGCTATTTTTGTTTCTTTTAGACAGAAAAAATATGTGTTGTGTTTATTGTTTCTTACATTATTCTTTAAGAAATTTATATAAACACAAAAGTAAAAATAAAAGAAAATCATTACTTATGCATTAGGTTTACATTTGCAAATTTTCTCACGTACTTTAGGTACAATACAAATAACATTGTACTTTATCTAAGTTAAAGAATATAAAAAGGAAACAACACAATTGAGGGAAGAATTAAATGATCCAAAAAGGGGAAGAAAGAATAAATTGTCATCACTAAAGGCGATACAATTGTTTTTGCGGTTATTGTCATTCAAGCTTATTTAAAAAATGTCCTAAGAAATTATTTAAAAAATCCATATTTTTTAACCAACATTTTGTAAAAAACTGACAAAAATTTATAAACTTCTTTTTTTTTGTATACATCTAAGATGTTTAGACCAGTTTTTACCACTCGTCTAATAGCGTTTCAAGCTCTTCGAAACCATCAAATATATTATCACTAAGAAATATGAAAGTAAATCAATGTATGGGTTCCCTGCAAAAATTTAGAAAAACTTAACTTAGTTCTTAAATAACTGGTATAAAGTTTTATGAAAGTTCTAAATAATTCATTTCAAAAAGTGCTTTAAAAAAACCAATTACAAATGGCTATTGACTTTTGTCCTTTTACCAATTAATTTGTATAAAAAGAATTTTTAAATGGTATAAATTTGGTATAAAATTAAAAATAATGTCAACTTGTTTCAATTAGCCACTTTTTACGTACAAACAACACTTTTTATTATTTGTCACCACTAATTGGATAGCTGTAGTACCCGTAGCGTGATGGTTAGTGCATTGGACTGTCATGCTAGAGGTTTTGGGTTCGATCCCTGCCTGTGCCATCTAAAGTTTCTTTTCACCGGTACTTCACTTGCGAGGAATTGACAAATTCTCCAAGAGTAATTCTTGTCATGATAAGTGCTTTCTCAAATAAGCTGTTAGGATTCGGCTTTAAACTGTAGTCCCTCCCATCCCTGACAGCAATACTCGCACACAGAAAAGGTCGAAAGTTATAAGTCACTAGGCTCTAGTTCTCAACGGACTGTTGCGCTACCTAATTTATTTGTTTATCTGGATAACTTTGGTTTAAATTGTTTAATGTATGGGTTTTAGTCTTTTTATAACAATTAATAACGTCGACACCGATGTAATACTTTCGAGTATACAAAATTTTCACACACAAAATCAGATGTAAACAAATGTTCCTATGGAAATAATCTGAATATCGACTTATTGACATGTAGATAAGTATTTAGACCAGTTTATACCAATGATTTATTTAATGATTATGACCAATGTAAGTTGATTTTACAAAGTGAAACACATTTCATTGGTCAAGAGGATTAAATATGGTCTTAATCACATTAAGATACGTGATTAGACCAGTTTATACCAATGATTTTTAAGAATGTAAGTTCATTTAACAAAGTGAAAAACATTTTGTTGGACAATAGATTTAGTTATTTGACACTTTCAGGAGATTTGTTTGAATTTATACCACTTAGACGTTGCTATAAAGGCCAAAATAGAAAGCATTGAAAATATAGAACCCCCTAGTGCAAGTTTATACCAATCAGCATCAGAACCAAAAAATGAATATTCAACTATTTCAATCATATTTTTTAAATATTACTTTTATAAACACAAAACTTTAAAGGAAATCATGAAGTCATTTCCCTTTGTTGGGACTTCATATTCTTCCCAAAAAAAATGGGAATTTTCCTCATAATCCCACAACACTGTTCCTTAGAATTTTTAGCCACCAATAGAGGAAAGCAAAACAAAACAAAACAAAATTATAGAAAACCTAGAAACTTTGTCTAACTTATTTTGTATAGAATGAATGAAAATAAATTATGATATGAAATAGACGCATATACTATAACGTCCGTCTGTCTATCCGTCAGTTATAGGGAGAGACTCCAGAGGACAACCCCAACAACACAAACGGAAAGAGAAGGCGGTATAGAATAGATAGGCACAGATATAGAATATTATAGGAGAAAATAATGAATTATTTATTTTGAATGATAAGCAAAAGGGAAAAGAGAGGATTACGTGCGGTGTATTGCTGGCTGGAAGCGTTGAAGTTCTCCCTTGAAGCCTTAAATGCCTAACAGCTTATACCAGCCGAGCCAAGTTAACACCAAGTCACACAGTACATAGAGTAATGTGATATGAGTATAGTTTTCGGTATCGTATCGGAATGAAAGGCGGAAGACAGATGGGTGTGTTTTTCAAAAGTTGTTGCTATTTCTATACCTTTACCTTCGGAGAGTTGTCCAGGGAGAGAATGTGTCTGCCTGATGTGTTTGGAAACTTTCTGGAATTCAGGAAGAAAGGTTGGTCATTCGTTATACTTGTACCTACGAAGAGTGTCTATGTATGGATGTACTTTTAAGAGGAGAAGGCCAAGGCAAGGCGCACAACCTGAATGAATGGATAAAGTTATTAACATTTGTTTATGATCTCGAGAAGGATTTTAATATCTCATATACATAGAAGATATTCGAGTAAGGGGGTTTGGGGGATAGGTGGATGTGAGTCAGAAGTAAAGGTAAGAAGACAAACTACAAACACGAAGGATGTGGTAGACACGCATTACATTAGAGGGACAAACACACATCGGGAGGGCTTCATTCCCTATAAGTTCACTTAAATAAGGAATTTTAATGAATTTCTTTTATGTGGGGTAAGAGAGCGGACGGCTTGTGGCTGTGGATATGGATGTGGCCATGGCTATGGCTGTGACTGGGGTTGTGGTCAGAATAAGTTGAACTATCCACTGAGACTGAGGAAGGGTTATGTGGTGAATTTAGAAATATTGTTTTGTTTACGTCAATGTCAACTTTCAGAGGAAATGGTGTAGGGGTGGTCAGTTTCTAAAACATATCCTCACACAATAGCTTTAGAAAATTTAAAAACTTTTCGGGCTAAAATTATACTTCCAGACCTAAAGTTAGGTCTGTACTCGTATACACCTAGAGGTGAGCAAGTTTCTCTCTGGCGGACGTGCCTTCGTCTTCGTCGTCGTCTGTCGGTCATCCATAATGAAGTTCTGTCCTTGAATGGTTTTTGATATGGAAAGGAAGAAGGCGCAAGGCTCAAATGATGCTTTTGGGTAAATTTCCTAAGAGCAAGTCAACATTCGTCTCTATTCGAGAGTTGTTTTTGTGAAAATTAAAATTGAAATATGACATAGAGAACTCTGTTTTGATGCTTCTCTTGGGATGCCTAATGCATATGAATGAATGGATGACTTTGTATACCTTCCTAAGCTTTTTGCTGCATAAAGAAAGTTGTATAGAAGTGTTTTAATTTGTAGATTTGTTGGCTTGATTGATGAAGTTGTTACGAGTTCCTACAAAACATTTTCAGAAGAACAAAAAAAAAATAATATAGAAAAAGGACATTTAGAATTAAGTTTTCTCCTAAGGGCATGATGGGGGTTTGTGTATATGTTGGTTCCAACTTTTGTGAAGACAGAAAATTTTAGTGTGTTCATATTTATGTTGAGTTCATGATGGAAAGATGCATGCAATTCAATTTTATATAGGCTGTATATTATATAGAAAGGAATTCTTGTGGATTTATGGAAATTATTTTACGAAGGTAAGTTTAAGTTTATTAATTTCTTGTTGGTTTTTATTTGTAACTTCAAGTGCTTCCGACAAAGGTTTGAACTGATTTTCAAAGAGAATAATGAATAACAGAGTTTTTGACTTTCAATTCGAATGGAAATTGACTTAAGTTTAAAAATTTTAATTCATAATAGTTCAGTTAAGTGACGAGTGGTAAAAATATGAAATAAAATAAGCTGGTGGTCAAATTTGTATTCGTTAAACCTAACAATTTTATGTTCTGACAAAAAAAACTTAAAGTTAAAAAAAAAACAAGTAATGAGCTTAATTTTCATATTAGTTTAGAAAATATGAAAACGAAGCTTAAACTAGAAACTTTTGTTTTTTATAATAAGCGCACCCTTATTATGTAGACACAATATTAGGACTAGGAAAGGGAGGGATGGGTTGAAAGGAGGTGTCTTTGCACATTGGTTTCGAATTCCTGAATATTGCAATGGCTGGGAAAGACAGAGTGTGGCAAGGCATTCCACATTCGCAAAGTACGGCTAAGGAACGAATCTCTGTACTTGACAGTACGACCGAAGTTGGGCTCGAGAGTATATTGATGAGTATTACGGTTGAACTGTTTAAGGGGAGAAATGATCTTATGATGGTAATATCACCAGTCATTTTAAATGCTCCATGTTCAATGCTGTCCAAGAGGCTTAAGTAAGATGCAGGTGTGCCAAGCCAGATACGGAAATTATACTCAAGCTTTGGACGTATATAAGTCTTGTAGATAACAGCCAGATCAGAGCTGGAGAAAAACTTCTTGCATCGCCTCAGAAAACCCAAAAATCGTGCGGCATTTTTGGTGACATCGCGTATTTGATCGTTCCACAAATTGTCGTTGGTCATACACATACCGAGACATTCAGTCGCCTCTGTCCAAGTGCCATCTATGGATAATGGCTAGGGGGATATATCTTGTTTTGACGATACAAGACAGCATTGGGTTTTCGAAGCATTCAATTCCACTCGGTTTTTTAATCCCCATTGAACAATGCTGTTTAGGTCGGAATTTAATGAGCTTATCATAATTTGTCGTTGCAGTTCCACATCCGAAGAAAAGGGATGTGAATCTGCATACGAATAATTAAGAGTACTATCGTCAGCGAAACAATGTATTGAATTAGAAGTTGCAGACAGGAGATCATTAATAAAAATGAGAAAGAGTGTTGGAGATAAAACAAAACCCTGGGGCACACCAGCATTTATTTTGTGGTTTTCAAACTTGAATGCATCCAATACTACCCTTATTGAACGATCCGAAAGGTAATTACGAATCCAATGAAGCAGGGATTCATGAAAACCGAAAACACGCATTTTCGTTAAGAGAGCTTGATGCCAAACCCTATCAAATGCTTTTGTAATATCAAGTGCAATAATCTTACTTTCCACAAAAAGGTGTAAAGATTTGTTCCACTGTTCGGTGAGAAGAACCATGATATCACCAGTGGACCGATTGCTACGAAAGCCGTATTGTCGGTCATTAAGAATCCTTCGATCTTCTGATAAATTGTCAGCGTTTCCATGACCTTGGAAAGCAGCGACGTAAGTGCAATCGGTCGGTAATTGGAATCACTAACTCGCTCAAGTGCAGGGGGAGTCATAATACTCACTGGCAGCATTGAATTGGCACCAAACTGCCTAGCAAAGAGATAAGCTTTCTCAACAAATGGAGTGTCATTTACAACGACCACGACCGTACGAACCGAGGAAGAAGAAGAATTCCTTATATTTTTTTAAAAATGATCAAAAATTTGTACTGCCTTTGGGGCATTGCAGTATTTTTTGCCGTAATTTGTGGTCATGTAAAAATTGTCTCCGTCGAATATGGGCGTTGCAGGACTTCCTGGCTTTAAAACTGAAACTTACCTTCTTGACCCTAATAACCTCTTTACAGCTCGCACCGAACCATGCGTTTTCCTTAGGTCTGATGCACTCTATTCGAAATAAAAGTTCTTATTCCCAGGAGAAACAAACTTGTGATCATATCAGCGCTGGCGTCAAAGACACTATCGAGGAAGCATAGTGACCAGTTAAAGATCCTTAAATAAATATTGAGACCGTCCCAGTTGGCTTTCTCGTATTGCCAAACGGTTCTCTTAGGAGCTCTTCCTTTAGCTTGTAAAATTGTCAAAATCTTATTTAAGAGAGCAAAAAATAATTGAACAGGGAAACAAAAGTCAAAAAGGAAAATCTACGAAATAAATCTAAGTGAAGGTTTTTAAATGGGGTTTTCATTAAGTTTGCCTAATAAATGTTCTTCAATGTGTTTAATGACGAAAAAATTGTTTTTTTTTTTCACGTGTAACTTCTAAACGCATAATAGATTTCGAAAACTATTTCTATACACGTTAGAACTCATTCCTATAAGGATATCATATTTGTTTTTGTGATTGTTATACCATGTTTGCCCTCTACGCAAATTCAATTTTTTTAGAAATATTATTTTATTAATTTAACTCAATTTAAAAAATGATTCAATATTCTTGTATTTTTCCCAAAAAAGGTTTGGTAAACCGCATAGTTTTAGTTTCATGTTACGGCAATTTATACAAATGCTTAAAAAAGTCATCAAGAACAAGTTTTAACAAGCTTGAAAGACCTGTAAAAGTCATATTCTACACAATAAGTTTTTGCATAATCAGAAATTATAGCAAATTATACCACAATGTCCCAAAGGTTATTAAACATCTAAACATTCACAAATCCGCTGGCCCAGATAGTATTTCCACTTTTGTTCTGAAAAGGTGTTTTTTAACGCTGGTGATCTCATAGTTTATATTGCACTCAATATTTCAAAGGCATTTGATGGAATTTACCACTATGCTTTCTTATCGAAAATGCATGTATTTCGTATTGACAAATCTCTTCTTTGTTGAAAGTTAGAAATTTACTTTAGACCGTTCAATACAATTAGTATTAGACGGGTTAAAATCTGAAACTCACAAAACAAACAGTGGTTAGCCTCAGGGTTCCGTTTTGTCTCCGATACTCTTCCTTGTGTTATAAATAATATTTTGTCATTGGCACTTTTAACCCAATAGATTGTTTCGCTGATCACAACACCCTCAGGTTTTCATATTCGTTTCTAGATTCTCATTCATGATTCGAGTGTTTGAGAGACAATGGGGCTTACTATCCCAACAATGAGTACAACGAAAGTACACGTTTAAGCGGCAATATTCCACCCGAAACTTTCCTCTATTTAGACAATCGAAGATCTATTCTGCCAGCCTTCGATTGTCTAAATAGAGGAAAGTTCCGATAATCTACCAAGTCAGCCGAGATGTCCTCCTACTGGACGGAGCCGACCGCCTTCGGTTTAGTGGGACTGTTTCCGATAGGAACCAAAGAGATAGGGTGAGAAAAGCAGAAGAAACAGTTTTAAAAGCTTCAAATTGTAATTTTTTTTAAAAGTTGTCCTGGGCGTTTGGTCTTGGCCGACTAACATAAGTTTAACGATAAAGTGAGCGACAGCCAGAGTGGCACAAAAAACTAAAAAACTTAATGTGGCTGTTCTAGTTTTTAAATATGTAGTTTTAAGTTATTTAAGTAGTATTATTGGTTTTGGTTAGTTGTAAGTATCTTTAGTATTTTAATGGGTTTCAGTTTTTTTTATTTCGTTTTATGTTTTATAAAAAATAAAATATAATAAAGATACTAAGTATTTTTTTTTTCTAATTTTCTTGGTTTAAGATTAAGTTTTTGTTCTTAAGTATACAAATTGTTTTAAGGCCGAAAGGCAGTAGTTATAAGATAATGGATATACTTAGAGCAGCCGCATATGGCCAGTAAGATATTTTTTTAATTTTTTGATTTATACGCTAGTTTTTTAAGAATTGTTGTCTAGCTTTTAAGATATTGATAAAATAACTAAAAAAAACACAATTCAACTGTAATACCAGTACCAGTTCTAGAAATGCTCATTAGTTTTACCTTGAGCATAATTTCAGACAATGTTAAGTACAGAAATTGTTTCTTTAGCCGCACTGCACGAATGTGGAATGCCTTATCAGGCTTAATATTTCCCATTCATTCCAATATGCAGACATCCAAACCAAATTTTTTACCAATCATCTTTGTTTTTATTCCACTTCAAAGCTCGATACCTTCTTAAATGACAAAGTTTTCTTAATAAACACAGAGCCCATTTTGTTGAAAAATATATTTCTAGCAATCTTTTTGCTTAGATGTTTTTAAATCCGAGAGCCTAGTTTCGAGTTATTGAAACTTGAAAAATGCTCTAATTTTGGAAATTCTTTTAGAATTGTAATGCACTAGCGGATTTCATCGGGGGGAATTCTTTCTATTTATTCATTATCAAAATTATAATAGATGCACATATTTAAGCTACCCTGCAGTTAGATTGTTGAAATTGAATGCATGCAAAAATCATCACCCTTATCAATGTTCTTTTTGAAAGCTAAACCCTACCTAAAGCATTTATTAGGAATTTCTAAAATATTTAATCAATTAACAACTCAAAAGCCACGTTTGTTTTATACAATAAAGACATACATAGGTGTAAGGTATAATATTTCATATCGTTAGAAAACTCTATAATCAGAATTTAAATTGATAGACTCGTAAAATTCCATCATCAGAATGTAAATTGATAGACTTGTAAAATCATTAAATGTACCATACACCTTTGCTAGCTCGTTTAAACAAATACCTATCTACCTACCCACCCTTTTTATTGGTTTAATACTTCATTAATAAATTATAACCGGAAGAAATATAGTAGCTTTATATATATATACCTAAATACCTAAAGCTATATCCTTCCAAAAAAAAAACCTATCACGTATGGTCAATTTATCAATAATATCTGAGAACGGAATTTCAAATTATCTAATAGATTGGTTATAGTTATGTTTATGAAAATAAATAAACAACAAACGCCTCCCTAAAATGCATAAATTCAACAACGTTATAAATTTTGTATACCTAAGGCTCAAAAACCCCACTCCACCCACTACTCACCAACACCGTCACCGTCACCATCACCATCACACGAGGGAAATACTTTAAATATAGGTAGAAAGGTTTAAGCATTGATGCGCACGTTTTATTCCCTGCTGTCATGTCGTTCATCCATAATTCCATATTCGTAGCAGCGAATGTCATTTAAATGATTTCAAATATATAAATAATGATTTTGCTTACCTGCAAAGAGAAAAGATAAAAAAAAATTGTCAATACAAATAAATTTCTAAAAAGTTAAATTTAAATCTATAAAAGTGTATCATCGATTTAAAACAAATTTTTGTTTGTGTGATTTATTTGAATGCTTGCGTAATAAAAAAGGCAGATGCCCTAAATTTTGAAATTTCATATAAACAAAAAATAAATACAAAAAAATATATAACCATTACCACTCGGTACCATTGATGTCAAATAGATTCCAATAAATCACATAATCACGTGTGATTTCAGATAGAACACAAAATCACCCCAATTTTATCTAAGATTTGGAACGAAAAACAGAAACCAAAGTGTCCCCAAGTGGAAAATAAATCCATCATTCGTATCCTTTTCTTTTTTGCGTTAGGGAAACAAAATTAATACTCGTCGTGAATTTATGCCTACCTCTAAACAGAATCACCCTCGAACGCACCCCCTTCCAAAGCGTTCAAGAAAAAGATAGATCGAAGGAAAATCAGTAGGCCATAATTTCACCCCTTCTATTTCTTTCCCGAACCTAAACCCTGCCCCACCAAAAATGTCTATCCAAAAATAAAAATATACCGCGAAAAGAAAAATTTGCTCATGTGCGGAATTTATTTATTTTTCTTATACTCGACTTTTTTTATTTGAATTTTCAAAGAAATTTTATCTTTTCTCAATTTTTCCCCCATAAAGATGAAAAACCTCTCACAACACACCATCACCCTCTTCCTCGCGTCGTCGCAGCCGTAATAAACAACATAGAACATAAATGTAGATTCACCATGCACGGCACAAAAAGGTATCCCTCTTGTCAATCGACGATGGGGTCTTTGAGTATATGTAAAGCAAATTACTGATGGGAGGGGGAGGGGTCCACCGGCCACCCGCCGCCACTGAGAACGACGACAACTACGGGGAGACACTAGAGACAGACCTACCTTACCTTGCCTATATGTACGTACAAGTACACCTAGTCTCTAAAGATGACAATAGATTGAGACGTGTGCCTTTTAAGATTGCGAGAGCTATTATAAGTTAGGTAAAACAAAGTATAGAGACGCCACGAATCTAAATTTATAAAAAAATATCTACATTTATATCTATCTCTAAAATATAAAGAAGAAAAGTATGCAACGATAATTTTAAATAAAACCATTGAGGTCGAGGCGTTGAGGGTGTTTAAGCGGGATAGTAGGTAATTGATGAGTAGGTATAGTTCAAGCGGACAAGGTGACGCAGAAAATACATATCTACATTTGAATGTGGGACAATTTTTTGTCTAGTTTTTGTTTTAAATCAAGTCTTGAAACAGATGGCGACATAGTTTTATTATTTTTATAGGCATTTTATTTATATTTAGAAATACATTTAAGTGCTACACCGAGGCTAACAGTGGAAGACAGTTTACAAAATTTAGGTATAATTCTTGTTCAATAAAATAAACTACAATATCTAAAAACTAAAATCAGAGAAGAACACGTTTCCTTAAATCTCGTAATGCCAAATTTTTTGACAGTTTTTTTCTGATATTAGGCGTATTTAGGAAAATAAGAATTTTTGTTCATAAATAAAAGGTTTTCCAATAGGAGGTTTCATTTTGAATAGCCAACTGTCATCTTTTGAAGCTGTCATTTTTTAACTTTTTGCAAGTCATTATAAAAAGGGAATGTTGAACACCCATAAAGACTTGAGTGATATTTGATATTTTTGGTATTTATTTATGTGTATGTCAGCTGAACAGCAAACATTGATTTAAGATACAATTAAAAGATATATTTATAAACGTGTGAGAAGAAAATTAACAAAAAAATTAGTTAAAATTAATTATACATCAAAAATGGACTAAAATTAAGGATTAAATATTTCAGAAAAAAAAAGACAGTTCAAGTTTGAGAAATATTCAAAACAAATTGCTTGACATTTTCTTCTTTCGATTCTAGACCTCATGTGACTGGGAAGGTTATTTCAAAGTCTAACAGCTACAGCATGAACGAAAAATTGCCTGCGCGATGTCAAGCACGCAAAGGTGGACAAGCGCAATAAAATGGAGATGCTAGAAACACAAAAATTAAGTCTGTAGCATAGATAACTTTGAGTCTTTTTAACAATCAATTTGAAGGGTTATAAACAACAACGATATTTGAAGAAAGCTTCCAGATCGCTATTGAAAAGCTGAAGTGCTTGAAAGGAGACGTGATTGAACCTACGTAGGTTAAAAACAAACCGAGCTATTGAATTGAATGCCACCTGTAGTTTGTGAGCTGATTGAGAATCAAGATCAACAAATTGCTCACACCCGTATCTTATTATAGGTAGGACAAGTGCTTTTACCATCTTTAATTTAATATGGGTAGGTAGTACGGATTTAGTAACAGAAAGTCCTCTATGTGAAGCATAAATCTTTGACACAACAGTATCGACATGGTTATTCCAAGTTAACCTGTTGTTAAAGGCCAAACCTACTTTTTTAACTTGGGCAACATATTCAATAATACAATTTTTTATTGAAATTGGAAAAGCTTTCGTTGTTTAGGATTGAGTTTAAGTCCGTTCCGTGTCGACCAATCATATATAATGTTCATTTTAGATATTGCATCCTTAAGCATCATCTCAGGAATACTAATGTATAATTGGACATTATCTGCATAGATATGAAACTGACAGTAATACAAAACTGAGGGCAGATCATTAATGAACAATGAAAACAGTAAAGGTCCCAGGATTGAACCTTGAGGAACACCATTATTAACAGGGAAAAAGGAGGACATTCTACCATTACAAGACACGGCTTACATACGATTGTTCAAATATGAGTAGATAAGTTTTTTAGTTGTGTCAGAGAAGCTAAATGGGGTTGTCAATTTATCACAGAGAAGATTATGATTTACACAGTCAAATGCCTTTGAAAAGTCAAGTAAGGTTATCACAGTTGTAAATGTATTGCCGAAAGCATGTCATATGTCTTCAGATACGTTGAGTAAAGCTATGTCCAGACCGAAATCGCGATTGGAAAGGATTCAATAATTGCTTGTCTGTAACATAATATTTTATCTGGTTACTTATCAGACTTTCAAAACTATAGATAGAAAAGATAGGATAGCTTTCGGTCTATATTCCTTTTTCATTCCTTGTTTTAGGATGGGGATAATTTTCTATGTCTTCCATAGGATGGGATATGTAGATGTCATTATAATGGTGTTGAATATGTGCTTTATGTGGGAAAGTAGGAAGGGTAGGAGGATTTTAATAAAATCAGGATGAATATTGTCAATTCCGGTGCATTTAGATTTTATCGAGAAAATTGCTTTGCCTACTTGATAATTATCTACGGCACTTACCGAAAAGGCGCTAATAGAATCATTTTCTGTACGTCCAGAAGACATTTCACAAAATTGGATTTGTGAAATAGAAATTTAACATTCAAACCTTCCAAATCAATATTATCATCACAAGATTAAACACCTTTCCTCAAAGCTATATTCTTCACTTCCTTCTAAAAAAAACATTGACGACCTTTTTGAGTTTAATTAATTGTTATAAAATTTGTATTTCGCAATTTTGATCAAATTCGTTACAAAATGACGTAACCGTTGGAAGTCGAGGAACATTTCTGGACAACCAAAACGTCTCCAACGTCGGTATGAGACATCTCTAGCGTTAATAGCATTAAGTATATCCGCAGAGAACCAAGGACAACTTCGAGATTTCATTTGACACGTTTCTAAGTTGATTTTGGAACGTAAGTCAACTTAGTTGATTTTTGTTTTGATTTACAAAAGTTACTATAAAAAGGAATGTTGAATAATCTTTGGATTTTGGTGGATTACAAAGGAACCAAACACCGATACTCTTGATTTATTTTGGGATACACGACTAGATAAGTTCTTTACTTTAGGAGGCATTCCTTTACAAAATAAAACCTTTCTTATTGTAGGTCCCTTACGTAAACATTCTGTATTTAAAATTTTAGGAAACTAATAATTTCTATAACTGTCGTCATTTTGTCGAGAAAGAAAAAGAATTTTAGCTCTTGTCTGCTTAGCATTACCACCCCTCAAAAACGGTAAATATAAACTTATTTTGAAAAACTGAGTATACAATAAACTGTCGTTTGAAAACATTTTGGACAACCGAATGGAACATATGTACATGTCTCTTAACAAAGCTTATAGATCAGGATTTTGCATAACATAACTCGTAAGAACTCAAGCTATATGCGATCACCAGCAACGTCGTCCTATTTTCGATAATTGGTTCCTTGAAATGCATCAAAATAATTAGAATTTTCATTGAAAATATTATTTTAGTGAAGAGGTTATAAGCCTAATAAATTGACTCATTAAAAACGCTCAGGGAATTTAAAAATTCTCTCCATCTTTGATGTGTCGTCATTGTTTGTTGCAATTTTTAGGCTGGCGATAAGATTGAACTTTACTTCTTTAAAAATGAGTTTGCACGTTGGGGATACCTTTTTCCCTTGTTTTTTGTAAGTTTTTCAGAAAAGTTCAAATCAAAGTTTTTTTCTTAAACAAAAAATAATAATTTTAGTTTAAAAAAAAAGATCTCAAGCTTTAAGTATTGTTTGCATACTTTTCAAAGTTCCATAAGGAATAAAGTAACTTATTGCAAAAATAGTACTAATTTCATCAATCGATAGTTAATAGTGTGGTGGCCTCTTTTTTGATTGAACATTCTAGCAGATTTAACTTCATCAAATTTCTTTACTTATTGTCATGGATTGGAACTTGCCTTTTTAGTTTATTTAGAAACTTAAAAATTTGTAAGTCGTTTTTAACTCTCTGCCGTGTTATGTAAACGGCTGAAGCTGTTCGTCAACAACATGATAGGTCCTTATCAGTGTGGCTTCAGACTAGGAAAGTCTTCTATCCACCAAATATTCACACTACTGCAGATCTTGGAAAAAACCCAGGAACTTCAAATCGATAACCACCATCTCTTTAACGATTTTAAAGCCGAGTATGACAGCATCAATAGGGAAGAGCTTGACAGAGCAATGTCGAGTTTTGGCATCCCTGTCAAACTTATCCGTTTGTGCAGAATGACGATGGAGACTGCATGATGCTCTACCATGGTCGGAAAAGATCTCACCGTTGCATTTGATGTCAAAAAAGTTTTTAGACATGCACTGTCAACATCGTTCTGGAAAGAATTGTGCAAAACTCAACCGTTAACAGTAGATGTACAATCTTCCAAATGTCCATCCAATTACTCGGAAACGCAGATGATATTGACATAATTGGAAGATCAAAGCGTGATGTCAGTGGAGCGTTTTTGAGCATTGCGACGGAAGCGAAGAAGATGGGTTTATTGGTCAATGAGGGCAAGACCAAGTATATGCTGCCAACAAAAAAGGACACTGAACAACGACGTCTTGGACAAAACGTCAACATGGACAGCTATAACTTTGAGGTAGTTGAGGACTTTGTCTACCTATGCACCGCTTTAAGCACACACAACGACACCAGCGCTGAATTCAAACGAAGAATAACTCTTGCAAATCGCTGCTTCTTTGGACTTAGAAGGCAATTGATAAGTAAAGTCCTCTCTCGAGCATCTAAAATCACCATCTATAAGACACTCAACATCCCGGTTCTCATTTATGGCGCTGAGGCTGGAACCTGTCAAAGAAAGATGAGAGCGTCTTCGGATGCTTCGAGAAAAAAATTTCTTCGAGTGATTTTTGGTCCCCTATGCATAGATGGACAATGGAGGAGAAGATATAACGATGAATTGTACGGGCTGTACAGCGACACTGACCTAATTAGCAGAATTAAAGTCCAACGGCTTAGATGGCTAGGTCATGTAGAGCGGATGGACATCAACGTTCCAGCCCGGAAGGTATTCGAATCCAATCCCAAGGGACGGCGGCGCACGCAATAGAGAAAGACCGCGACTTAGGTGGCGCACTCAGGTGGGTGAATACCTCAACCAACTTGGCGTGCGAAACTGGAGACAGCTAGCTTGGGACCGAGCTGGCTGGAGGCGCATGTTGGTTGAGGCTTAGATCCACACCGGACTGTAGCGCCACCTTAAGTAAGTAAGTAAGTAACTCGTTTGAAAGAAATTAAAAAATGTTTCCCTTATAAGGACGGTTTGAAATTGACAGCCCGTGAAGGCCATATTGTTTCTTAAATTTTCTGTCAAAATATCTTTATTTTTTTTACACTTCAGAATTTCAGAAACTACGATCACAGACTCATCTTAAGTGCATGTGTTTATTTAATCAGTCACTAAAGACAAATCATCATAGCAGGTTACAATTTCGAGCAACAAACGCATGGAAATGCTTAAACTTTACTGTCAAAATGCGTTAGAAGTTGACCATAATTGCGGTTGAAAAATCATCTTTAGCGATGAATCAGTACCTGAATAAGTATAAATTGCCGGATCTCGGACGACTCCATTAGAGATTCAAAACACGTCCCAATGCATCTAAATGTTTGGATGAATTTATGGATTTTTGGTTTTCAGGCTTTATCAATCCTTACTTCTTTTAAAATAATGCTTGCCAGGCCATGACCGCAACGGTGATCGCTTTAATCGAGGATCACTAACTTATTGTGGCCTGAATCGAATGATATGAACACCGAAAAAGCACGGTTTCAACAGGATGACGACGTGCCACATAGCATAAGACACATTCGATATTCTGCGCGAGCGGTTTTGTGACAACTTTATCTTGCGCCGATAAGAGACGTGAATTGGCCACCAATACCTTTTAAAAGTAGTAGGTCTAAGGGAATAAGCTAAAAACCACCGCATTCCCGTAAGTAGAACATAATTGATGCCATCGGTCAAATTCAAATTGAATGTATTGAAAAATTGGACCTTTTGAAGACGCCTTAACATTTTACACATAATGTCAATCGTAGGGCTCTCAAATAAAGGAAAAGCCTTATTGATATCTCGTATTCAACATGTTTTATTGAGTTTTAAAATCGACCCTCCTTTAATGGAAAATTCACATTAAATGGGTTTTTTCTTAATTTACAAATGCACCTTAAATTGTATATTCTAAGAAAAAAAGAAGTGTTGAAAACCTTGCGTGAATAAACACAACATTACATAATTTTCATGTCTTTTTTAAATTTAAAAAATTCTTCGAATAAAAAAGTGATTCCTGGAACGCACGTTAAGCTGTTTTCGACATTTTACGTCGCTTTCATTTTTATTAAACCACAAGCATTATGGCATTTATTTATACCTAAGCTTATATTCAAACAATTTTCTAAAACCTGTTCATGTTTTCAAGAAGATAAGCAACTACTGTCTTTTCCTAACCCAAACTCTTCTAAAAGTTAACATTTACCTCAGTGCATTTGATAGGATTAAAATAAAAATAAAAATCTATTTTAAGAAATAAATATTCTCATTCAAATTCAAATTCAGATAAAAAAAGGGCCAACTTTAAAGGTTGGTATGGGCAGGCATATCCATTTCCATATATCCTTTTATACAAAACCCATTCACTTGGGGATTAAAACTTTTGCGTCAGCTATTGATTGGCAACAAAATAAAATGAAGAAAAAAAAACCTGGGAAAAAATAAGAACACCATTAAATCCCCAGGGCTATATTCTGAGCATATTTTTCAAATATTAACCACTTTCTCTCTTTCTATTTTACTCTCCTCCTTATAAAGGGTAGGTTTATAGATATATGGCCATTTAGCAAAATTCATTGTGCGAATAATGAGCTTTTTCAGCTCCTTCTTTTTTTTTGAATGTGTGGGAACAGAAATTTGGACCACATTCTTACTCGAGGCTAATAAATTGAGCAAAAAGAAAAAAAAACCCTTATATTTATATCTGTACTCGAATAGTAGTGCGAGGAACGATGAAGACCGAAATAAAAAATAAAAAAATAAAAATGTTGAAAATACGTATGACATATGTTTTTTAACCTAACCCTCTACGTGACAGATATTCACTCATCTTTGCGCCACTTCCTACACAATACACACAAAAACACACGCTTTTGCCTTTTAACTTTAACTGTGCCATCGTCGTTTTCGTTGTCGTTGTCGTCGTCACCGTCGTCAACCCACTGACGATGATGTGCGAATGTGAATGGTGAGATGAGGTCGGGGGATCTGCAATGTGACCTACATTACATTGTTTTTATACCTACATACCTAAAAACATACTTAAAATAAAACACAGAAAACACAAAAAATTGTGGGCGGTTTTGTGTTTAGAATTAATTCCTCTCATATTTTAAGATTGTCTCCCTAAAAAAAAAAAGAAGCTAAGCTTCAGGGTACAAGCTTTCTGCTTACACATAAATCGTGCCTCATAACGACGAAGGATCGAGGACTCGCATAAGTTTCCAAGGCACCCTCGTCCTCAGTCGGTACAAAACCATCTGTTGTAAGTATAAGGAGTTATATTTTCAGCATTAAAAAAAAAAGATTCATCCAATTTTTCTGCAAAAATTAAAGAAAATATTTCAGCACCATCGAGGTAGGCAGGTAGTTAGGTACCTACTCGTACCTAGGTAGAGATATGAGACCGGACTGGCCGGCATTCCCACAGATAAAATGGTCGCCGACAGTTTTATTACCCTCTGTGTATCCTGTCGTGGTCCGCCGGCCGTCGAGCCGCACCAATCGCCACTACTGCCACCTGTCTGTTCTTTTTTTTTTGTGACTTTCTATAATTTTTGTATTTCAAGTCCGGTCTACATTTTTGCGTCTGTTTTATCTTAGCCGCAGCATTTGGAAAAATATTTCTGTGGCAGTGTCAGGCAGCTTCCTATCATCATCGCGAGAGAGGAGGCTGGACCAATTTTATGTTTTGTTGCTGTTGCTTTGTTCCCACATCCCTCCATCTTGTCCTCGTCCTCGACGTCGTCGTCATCATCGTAGTCCGTTTTGTAAAAGTACCTACACATGATATATACTTGTGTTCGGAACTGTGTCCGACATTGAGTGTGACATAGAGCTGAAGTTGACTTAAATTGACTTCCATCTAACATAAGGCTTTTGGAGGGATGGTTACTGGTTTGGGGAGGGATGGATATGGATACCGATGCACGTTTAGTGAGTCTGGAGCATAGATTAAATTCCATGTCAAGCGTAACCCAATGGCATCGCATACTTTTGATTTAACAACATCACAAAAAACATACAATGTGTTCAGGTTATTCCGATATTACGAGTACCTACCTACCTACCTACAAACCTCCACTTCATAACATTTGTCTTTTTATCCAGAGATGGGTGATTTAAAAATAAAATACAAAACAATAGAAGTTTTTTGAAAAAAAAAAATCATGTATCTGCGAGCGATATTGTGTAGATACAAAGATATTGATGGCGGTGGAACTGGGGAAATGTGTGTTTTTGGCATGTCAAAAGCTTTTACTCAAGTGGCTAAGTTTGTTTCGACACCTATTGTTCTATACATGTGTTCCTTGTTGTGGTCTGACCATTGACCATGTGATCATTCGAGTTGTGATGCAAGAGATTTGTAAAATTGGAACCATGGACGAGAAGAGAAAGAAAGGGAGGCACGTTTTTGATGCAAAATTAAATTGGAAATTTATCATCATCAATTCATATTTCAGAACGATGATGAGATGTGAGGATACAATATGAGAGGATATTGATGATGGGATTTTGTATACGAGATAATGTGTACAATTTACAAACAAACATGTTATGGTTCTATAATTGCTTGGTTGTTATCAAGGTTTGATAGATATTGTGGTGTTTACAAAAGAAGCTCCAAAGTATTGTTCGGAAAGGATTTGAAGGTGTTTTTGGAGCCAAATGAGCTCAGGAATTAGTATAAAAAAAATGTTCAACATTGGACATTATAAAAATCAATACGATTGATTTGGAAATTTAAAATCATTTAAGACAAGACCTTCAATTTGAATATTTATTGTACTGGCGATATTCTAAGTTAGTAATCATTGTAAAGGGTGGTTAAAATTTTAAGGCCGATGTTGAATGTGAAACCCACCTAAATGTCAAGCTTTTTTCTGAATTTCATTTGATATTTCTCAATTTCAGACAATCTCAATTTTAACCATGGAAAGATACACAATCGAGCAACTACTTAAAATTATTCAGCCTTATTATCAAAATGAGCGCACTTCGTGGTTATTGACGGTAAATTTAATCGTCCAAATGTGCGTACAACCGGAAAAATCGTGCCAAAATTTGAGCAAACCGGGTTTACAGGAGATGTGAAAATACCAGTGCATGCTCGTACTGCAGAAAATTTTGCTGCTGTTCGCGATGGTGAGGCTTGAATAGCTTTGCACCTCAACTTGTCGTAGTGACCAACAATTTAACCTTTCACGCTACTCGTTGATAAAAATTATGAATAAGGACTTGCATTTACAACGTGCAACTGACTCAAGAACTTAAAGCCCTTGATCATTTTAAGAGACGTCAGCCTAAAAACTAAAAGAGGCTGGGATGCGATCCACACTGATAACTTCCCATCTCGTCTCTCGGTTTGTCTTGCTTAAAAGTTTGTCTATATGTACTCGTATCAATTTTTACCAAATTTGCGTACTATTTTTGTAGATTTTATTTTTTGTGAAAAAAACGGACTGTTGGATTTTTATATAAAAATTACTGAATATCGAAAACAATATTTTCTGTGAAATAAAATAAGTTTGAAGCCAATATTTTTAATTTTTGAAAAGCTTTTTGAGTCGAAAGTAAATTTTTACCAAGTTTTAGTATTGTTTTTTTCGATTTTTTTCAAAATTTGATCGATTGTTGAAAACAATATTTTTTATAAGATAAAATTAGTTTGAAGCCAATATTTAAAATTTTTGAAAAGACATTTGAGTGGAAAATCAATTTTACCAACTTTTGTTAATTTTTTTTTAGGTTTTTAATTTTTTGTACAAAAACTGTCAATTCGATTTTATTCAAAATTTTACTGAATGTTAACAACAATATTTTTCGAAAGATAAAAGTAGTTTAAAGCCAATATCTCAAAGTTTTGAAAAAATATTTGAGTCGAAAATCAATTTTTACCAACTTTTATACATTTTTTTTTAGGTTTTTATTTTTGTAAAAAAAATTGTCAATTTGATTTTTCTCAACATTTGTCCTAATGTTGAAAACAATATTTCTTAAAAGTAAAAATTAGTAAGAAGCTATTATCTCAAATTTTTGAAAAGATATTTTAGTCGAAAATCATTTTTTACCAACTTTTGTAAATTTTTTTCGGTTTTTATTTTTTTGTGAAACAACTGTCAATTCGATTTCTTTCAAAATTTTACTGAATGTTGACAACAATATTTTGTCGGTGATAAAAGAAAATTAAAGCCAATATCTCAAAGTTTTAAAAAAATATTTGAGTCGAAAATCAATTTTTATACCAACTTTTATACATTTTTTTTTAGGTTTTTATTTTTGGAAAAAACTGTCAATTCGATTTTTCTCAAAATTTTTCAGATTGTTGAAAACAATATTTCTTATAAAAAAAATAAGTTTGAAGTTTAAATTTCAAGTTTTTGAAAAGATATTTGAATCAATATTCAATTTTTACCAACTTTGAGTATTGTTTTTTTTTTTAGATTTTTATTTTTTATAAAGAAAATGTCAATTCGATTTTTCTCAAAATTTCATCAGATGTCAAAAACATTATTCTTCGTTGCACAAAATTGTTTTGGAGATGAAATCATATTTTAGTCGTAAAATTTTGGAGGTGACAATTTTTTTTTCAGTTTCTTTGGATTTATAAAATAAACCGTTAAATGCATTTTTTCAAAAAAAAAAAACTTCTTTGATATCACTTTGCAATATATTATATACAATTTAATTCAAGTCTCTGGAGTTTTTGGTTCGTAAGATATTCAGGGTTAACCAAAATGTTCACCTTTATTTAAACTGCTATGGTAAAAAAAAAAATCGCCCAAGCATTTTTTCTTGACAACCCTTTCTGCATCTTTCTTTATTATTGTCTGTATAACAAAATTTATTTGAATTCGATATCTATTCCGGTTCCTGAGCTATGGACGACGAAAAAATGTCGCGAACGTACAGACGTACGAAATTTCGGACTCTAGGAACCTTGAAACGTCGAAAAATGTCAAAATTTTCAATTTGACAAATCGGACCTATTACAATAACTTCCTATGGGAAGTTAAAAATACTGTTCTAAGTTGGTAAAAAGTGTTTTTCAACCTAATTTCATCTTATACAAAATACTGTTTTCAAAATTGAGTAATTTTTTTTTATAAAAATCCAGCAATCAGTTTTCTTCATAAAAATTAAAACCAACACAAAATACTTAAAAAAAATTGTAAAAATTGATAGTCAATTCTCAAATAAATGTAGGTTTGTTGTCCAAGTAAGAAAATGAGCTTAGAAAAATCCAATCTGTTAAAACTTAAAAAAAATGTTACTAAAATTGGTAAAAACGGATATTCGACTGAAAATCTCGTAAACAAAAAACAGATTTTGAAATAACAACATATTTTATCATATGCAAAATATTATTACTAAGTTTTAGTAACCCGAAAACCTACAAAAACAACCCAAAACTGATACGAAAAGAGTTTCGACTCAAGTATTAGAAGAAAAAAGGTAAGATATTGATTTAAAATTTTTTGTATTTCACACAAAATATTGTTTTTAATATTTGGTTAAAGGTTTAGACAAATCAAGAGACGGGTACGGATGATTCAACATTGTACCTAAGAACTTTAGAAATATGTGTAGATTTCGAAAATTTCCAATTTATATTCAAAAAACTGTTTTTTTTTTCTATTTTCACATTTTAGCAATTTTAACAGTTTACAAAATAGGGATTTCTGTACAATTTGAAAATATACATTTAAGCAAAAATTTAAAATGTTTTTTTTTTTTTTAATTGAAAACAAAAATTTCAAATTTCAAAGCTTTTTAAAATGTCTTTAGTATAAATGTTGCTTGCGGTTTATTTATTGAGTCATCATTTATCGATATCGGACAGAAAGCTTTTACATTTTTTAGAATCTTTTCTTGAGTTTCTTTTATTCATATTACTTAAACAATGTTTTACACTACCGGTCAAAAGTTTGAGACCACCTCTGAAATTTGAGAAATATCGAGTTTTAACCCCTAAACTGAAGTTTTAGGAAAAAAGTTAATACGTGAAAAAAGTGAAGAGCATGTCTAGTTGTAAACAAACTGGTTTTGTACTAAACATAATTTTTTTATTTAAAAACCCAATAAAATCTCTAAATTGAGTTTTCATCAAAAAACACTCCTTTAAATTCAATCATTTTTTTTACAATTCTGGGCAATCTTCTTACAAGGTTTTGTATTTTTTCTTGTGGAATATTATTCCAGCAATTTTGTAGAGTTTCCCAAAGAGCAGATTCCGATGTTATGTGGTGATTCCGGACATTTCTGTCAAGCTTTTCCCATAAGAGCTAAATATCTGGAGACTGCGGTGGCCATACAATTACTTTTAGAATTTCCTCATCTTTCTTTTTGTTTCAGGTATCCCCGGCAAAGTTTTGAAGTGTGTTTCGGGTCATTGTCTTGCTGGAATACAAAACCTTCACCGATTAATCGGAGTCCAGATACCAAAACGTGATGTTCCAATATCGTTTTATAGACTTCTTTATATATTCTTCCGATCACTCGTGTTAGATCTCCTGCTCCATCGAAGGAAAAACATCTCCATACCATTACTGAACCGCCTCCAGGCTTTACAGTTGGGACCAAACAGTCTGGTAGCATCTTCTGTTCAGCACTGCGCTTGACGTACACTCTGCGATTTGAGCCAAATATCTCAAACTTGGACTCATCGCTCCATAAGACTCTGTTGAAGTCTTCATCTGTCCAATCCTTATACGTTTTAGCCCATTCTAACCGTTTGATCTTGTTTTGGGCCGTAGAAGTGGTTCCGCACTGCAACGCGCCCAAAAAGTCCAGCATGCCTTAGCCTTCGTTGTATCGTTGATAAAGATAATGGTTCTTCCCGGATTACATTGATCTCGGCGCGTATTTCTGGTGCTGTTTTCTTCCTAGAACGCTTGCTGATAGTGATGATATGCAGATCTTCGGTTTTCGACGTAACTCTAGGTCGTCCTGACCTCGGTTTATCCCTAAAACCGCCGGTACTAGAGTAACGCTGTATGGTCTTGTGAACTGCTCCTTTGGATATATTTAGTTTTGTGGCAATTTCTCTTTGCGAATAGTCTTCTTCAATATGGTCTAACTTAACAATGCAGGTAAACAAATTCTATATTCATTCATAAACCGAAGCGCCAGGTACAAATGAAACAATCCTTTGAAGGTGGTCTCAAACTTTTGACCGGTAGTGTATATAATAAATTACCAGTGTTTTTTTGGAAAATTTATCAAAAGTATAGTAACATTTTACACTAATAACAAAAACAATATCTCCCCTATGAATAATACCGATAAAAGTTAAAGTAGAATCTTACTACGGATGGGTTTTTGACATTTATACGAGTCTCGAATTGATCTGATGTAATTTCGTTTTTAAATGTTGGTACGATTGATATTGCATTTGTATCTCGATGGCTGTGTTCGTTAAGTAGTTGTGCATTTGACATCATGTGTTTTCCATTGGGGAAAAATCAATCTTTTACTGTTGATATTATTTAGTTTTGTTAATGAAAATGGACTAACTCGGCTCATTTTGCAAGAGAAAACAATAAAAAAGATAATACAGTTTTGCTATGTTTAAACCAAAGATTTATCTTAGTTTAGATAAAATAAATATTTTTGGTGTTTTCACTGCGCAAGAAGATTTAAAAATGATTATGTTTAACAGTCGAATCAAGCTAATTTAAACTCGATTCAGGTATAAAAAGAATTGAGTGGAGCTTCAAGCTCGCTTCAACACCACATGTTAATGTAGTTGTCTACGAACAAACCCGCTTCTTGAAGTTTTTATTTGATGTCAAAGCTGCAATTAACTTTCCTATATAATCTCAGTTTTCTGATGTTTTCTTACCATTTCTTCTTCCATTTTATTAGTTTACGTTAGTTTTTTTGTTGAAGTTAATTTTAACCTTTGATTTTCACAAAACTTTCTTTTTTTTGTGTTTTTTGTATTATTATTCTGACAGATCTTCTTTCAGTTTTACCAATTTTTAAGTACAAAAATCTGGGTTTTCTTGGGAATTTTCTACTATACTATTTACAGAATGCAAAAAAACACGGGTATTATTTTAAACATCTTTTGAGAAGTTGACTTAAGATTATTACAGAACAGACATATTCAAAATATTACCTAAAAAGGGATTCAAAGATTCAAAAAGAGCGAATATGGGACCACATTTGAGTGAAATCCTTAGCTTCAATATTATTTAGGTTCATCGTTTTAAATGCCCCCTACTAGCCCCTTTTCTAGACATCTTCCAATAATGTGTTATTATTATGTTAAAAACTTATCTTTACCTTATATAATTTTTGACATAACTATATCGTAAGTTAAGTCACCTAACTACCAAGAAATACAAATTTATGTATGTCATTATACTCAGAAAACGAATTTATAACAAAATTAGACTTCACACATAACGTTTCATCGGAATATATACACATACATAAAATCCCTTCTGAAAATACAGAAAAGTAAAAAAATAATATAGGAATATATCTTTTTTCAACCCCTGGAAAACCACACAGCAGTTACCTTCCAACATACCTTCCTGTGCCATCATCATTTTGCTACTGTCATTTATCGCTCTAATAGGATTCTGTCGTGAAAATCTGCTCTTGGAACAAATACGATTTTACATCAAGCACACCACACACAGCTTTTTGCTTATCGCAATAAGTTTTCTGCGCCACCATCATAGGTGGGTGGGTTGTGTGGGGTTGGGTTGGGTAGGTTTACATATAGATATCACCATCATGGGCCCGGAAACAGCCCTCTCAATTCCCAGAACATCCAAACCAAACTAACTTTAGAACTGGTGGTGGCGCAATGAGATAGAGAAAGTCAACCCCCCTTAACAAAAAAAAAAAAAAAAGGAAACTATACGTTGTCGTGTCGTCGTCCTGAGTCGGTCGTTCGTGAGTTATTGTGTGCCTGTGCCACCGAAAATTACCATGAAAATTTATAATATTTTTTTTCCCTTCGGTGAACCTCCCCATTTTCCTTTTCCACCCCACTACAGCACCACACGAAAAACGTTTCACACTAATACCGACTTTTGGGTAGAAATAAATGTTTCCTGTTTTCTCTGCAAGGTGGTGGTGGAGTCCAACGAAAACGACGACGGCGACGTGCCAACCAACGACAACGTCAGAGACACAGCATACATTTTCACGTATACAGAGACGAGACGGAAAGACGGACGGACAGACAGACGGACGGAATAGAACGTTCACAATATACAACATATCTCAATATCTATCTTGAGCGCCATGTGTCCTCGATTCTATCTGAAATTACATTTCATGCATCTAATGAAATGGCAACGAAGGATTACTAAGCGCCAACGCCACTCGACACCACCAAACGACGACGACGACGCGACTCGACGAAGGCAATGTTGAACCTTCAGTTACATGCTTAGTTAAGGTAAACAAAATTCGCAAAACGTAAAAGGACTTTTGTGGCCTGCTGGAAGTGCGAGAAAATTTAGACATTTCACTATCGCCGCTTCCTGCCGCACCGGGTCGTCGCGCTGCCGCCGCACTCTCGGAATATACCCATATAACCAAGTGATTGCTTTTGGATACGATTTTATTTACACCGTTCAACCCCTCACCGAATTGGGGCAGATAAAATTGAATGAAATGAAATTTTCTTTTGAACCAGGAGCCAACACCGCCAACGGTGCGATAGTGATATTTGCACAGTGAGACGGCCGACCGAAGGCGGGCGGCGGCGACGAACGGTGTGGTGGTGCCTTAAACCTTTTTTGATTGATATAACAGCAGCGTGATATTGCATGCAATGATGATGGAGTGGGGTAAGAGGTATATGTCTGAATAATCCCTTCCTGGAATACCTATGAAGAGGGCACTGCCGCGCCGTCGGCCCAGAGCCACAGATTGATATCACTTCAAGCTAACACAAGGCATGAAAGTAAATATTCAGCTCACCTGTCGTCGTCATCGTCGTTGTTTTTGGAGATCGAAGTTCTTTTTTTTAAGCGTTTTAGGTTGCTTTTTTTGACAGAGTTCATCTGTCCATGCAACGTGTTGTCTGTTGTTTCTCTTTTATCTTCTATTTCATTCTCTTTGTTCCAATTTTTTTATTTTTTTTTTGCTAAATCATTCTTCATAGTCTAGAGATTTTTTGTTGTAACTTTGTCTTCAAGTCAATTTATTCGAAATGTGACGTTTAAGGGGAGCATGATTTTTTTGTACTCAACAAACAAGCAGATGTTTTTTGTTGTACCACCTAAACATATAGATATAAGTTATTTTGTTGAGATGTTGGTGGTGACTGGAGGGGCTACATATTTTATGTCAAAGTACAAATTTGATTCATTTTTGAATTGAGGTGATTTTGATGGCAATTCAAGAACCTAAAGGGGTTTTATTCAGGTCAGGTGGTTAGTTAAAGTAACCACCTTTTCATTACAAGGTACATATCCCTTAAATAGCTACAAAGAAGACAAAAAAGTTCCCAATCAAGACATGAGCTCAATTTTTCAAGAATTAAGTTTTTAGACTAAGGACTTGAGGCAGACCAGATAAGGACAAAACACATCGCATTTTTAGAGCTTTAGCAATAGAAAGTAAGTTATCACAGGTCAAAAGCTAAGTCTTTTGAAGATAATCCTCCCTTTTTACTTATCTCGAGAAAAATAAGTTCTAATGATGGTGCACCAAAAAGTCACTTTCTTCCGATTGTAATTCTTACAATAAGATCGATTCTAATTTTGACTCCATTTATCATAAAAAAGGAGGTTTGATCCTTTTAACTGAATTTTTCAAATTTTAGTATGGCCTTTGAAATAATATCACACAGACTTAAACTTTCTACTCTTGGCTTTGCACCGATTTTGTTGAAATGGATTTCTTCTTTCTTGATAAAGAATTGCGTGTACAATGTGCGCTTCATATGCGTTTTTTACTAGCCTTTCCTTGATATCGATGGTGTACCTCAAGGTAGCCAATTAGGTCCTCTTCTTTTTATCCCCATCATTAACGATATGATGGCATTGAATGATGAATACTTGATCGATAATTAAACCATTATTTTTGTTAATGTTATTTACGACCTTGGAACTTTATACTTGACCAATAGCTTATATTGGTCAATACTTAAAGCTCACTCAGCACTCGGCTTTGTTAAATGTTGGCCAAAGAAATCGTATGGAAGTATGTTGACCTCATTAATGCGCACTTACACATTTTAAAAACTGAGAGCGTTCAAAGATGTTTAATTCGTTTTGCTCTTAAGTTCTTACTTTGGCATGATTTACAGGTCCTTTGTTCATTTTAGGACGGTCTTGAATTTATAAGTTCCTCGTATTTGAAAGAACTTAGAGTTGGGGATGGTTTTGAAGACGATATCTTGAGATAAATTAATTCAAAATACCGTCTACTAAACTTTCCATTTAACTAGATTCATCTTTAGCGGAAGATGAAATCGATTTTCGACAAACATATTTCAAGCCCTGGTTGCCTTTTTTGCTTTTTTACTAAATTTTGTTAAAAAATATCTAATAATTGGTTTAGCATTAAAAGAAATGCGAATATTTTCGCATTTGAGATTCCTTAGTTAAAAATCTTGTACAGTTGGTCCTTTGAGAGCATATGGACGTGGGTACCTGTTAACGTCCGAAGTTCTGGAGAGACTAAACTCAACAATAATTGCCCAGCTTTTTGACGATTCGACGATTGTTGTGGCCCGATTAGCTTAAGAGAGAAAAGGTTTTGTTGTTCGTAACAGACCCTGCGCCGTTTACGAGGAAGAGTGGCAAAACTCTGCAAGAGTGTAAACAGAGATTGTGAAAGCATACGCAGTCATTAGTCCAAAGTTTACGCCTTCGTGTCGAACTTGAAAAAAATATTTCTGAACAGTCCACCTCGGATTGCTATATTTAAGGATATGGAACCTGAATTGCCACTGCAACCTCAACCTGTAAGTTTGTTTGAAAATGAAATCGTATTTTTAAGTTTACATTTAAACTAAGTTTTAACTCGGTGGGGTAATTGGTTACAGGCAGTAATATTTCGCTCGGATCAAAAACATCGTCAAAACTCTAGAAGATGATGCAAGCTGTGTTCCATTTGCAAAAAAAATCGATTGAAGATGAAGAACTGTAAGCGCAGCAGCCGTACATTAAAGTCAAGGTTGGGTTTTTAGTCAATCCGAAAATAACATAATTTCAAAGACCTACAAAAAACATGTATATTAAGAGTCTGAACCTGTTTATAATTTAAGCTAACAATATACATTAATTGTCGAAGTGCTGCCTGTTTTAAAGGCATTGAAAAAAATTAAAACAAAAAAGCAAAGGGGCCCATTGCAGAGGAAGTCTTCAAGAAGTTTACTGCCGTTTTGAATGGAAACACAGGGCTAGAAACCATTGAGCAGATAAATGTTCTAAAAAACGAGGATGCCAAACTTCCAGAAAACATTAAAGGGATTAATGTTGAAAGTTTTAGATGGGCTCCACTTGTTTCAGCTACAGTTTCCCTTCTAAAGGAAAACCTTAGAAGATTTCTATCTGAGAACTTTAAAAAACTCTTGGAAGTCCAATGCTAGTCTAATTTAATGATATTTTGCCTTTTCTTTATGTCAACGAAATCTTAACCCTGTTTATGATATATTAATACGGTTTATCTTTATTTAAAAGTCCTAACAATAAAATTATGTGTGAAATGAATAACAACATTGTTGGGCGTCTTCAAAAAGTCCAGTTTTCGATGATTCTGGCTTATTAATCAAGCTGAATTTGACTGTTAGTTAGATTAGTTCCCAAGACCTGTGACTTATGAAAGATCCACAAGAAAAAGACTAAAAGAATCAAACCACATGGTCCTGGTACACGAGTCTACAGACGAAGACTTAATGTTCAGTTAAACTACCTCTCTGAACAAGCAAATTGGAATAGTAACTAGGCTAATGAAAAGATTTTAGATATTGTACGGCAAGCATGTTGCATCTTTGGTGTTGGCAGTTGAAAAAACTTGCTGATCACTTCAAAGTTCTTCTGAACCCGTTATCGGTTCACCAAACGTTTGAATATGCTCTACCTTTAGTGAAAATTCCGGAATTTGATGGGCCAATTTCAGTGAAAGAGTTGCAAGATACTTTGAAATCAATGAAACATGAGAAGTCTCCGGGAATTGACGGTATTCCCGTTGTATTTTACAAAAACTCATAAAAAACTTGTTGGTCGCTATTAATTTATTCTTTAACAGGCTTCTTGAGGAACAATCTATTCCGAAATCATTTTTAAGAGCATGGATTTGGGCAATATTTAAAAAAGGTGATCCCGTGGTGACGTGAAAATATTCACCCATCTTCTAAGAATCAACTACTTAATATTTTCCAAGTCGGTTTTCGATCGGGTCTATCAACAGTTGACCATATATTTGCACTCACTACTTAAGTCAAAATGTTTTTAGAGAACAGAAAAAACCGTAAAGTTTTTTGATTTAAAAGCGGCCTTTGATACAGTTAACAGGAGTTCTTTAATTTATAAAATTTCTACCCTAGGCTTATCAACAAAATTTAATAACTTATATAAGCTTCTTATAACCGATACCTCTGCTGCTGTATGGAATGGAAGTAGAATGTCTAATTTCTTCAATATAAGTGCTGGTGTTCCACAAGGTTGTGGATTAAGTCCATTAATATTTGCACTATATTGATGACGAATCCAAAGATTTTCCTGGTGGTATAAAGGTTCGTGAAACATAAATAAAAATGCTCCTATACGCGGATGACATTGTACTATTGGCTGAACATCCCATAGCTTTGCAGTTACAAATAAACAAGCTTAAGCGTTTTTGTGATTTATTAGATTAAAGTACAAATGTTACAAAGTCGAAATCATGGTTTTTGAAAATACTCATCGAAGAACAACTTCCTCAAGAGAAATGGTTTTTGGAACCTGAACCAATAAAAACATCAAATCAGTTCAAATACTTAGGTTTCTCGACAACTCGTAACCTTGATTTTCGCACGCATGTAAAATCAGCTTCCAATCTATTTTGACAATCAAGTTCTATAATTAACACATGTTACTCGATTCAGTAACTTTCCATGATGATTATTGTAAAGGAAACAATATGGCTGCCACGAGCTGCCAAAATCAACTCGTACCTATCAGAAACCCTTTTTTACTTAATAACTTTAACTAATCCAAAAGAAATGGGAGTGTTCCACCGACCAAAATCAAACCAAATCAGATGCAGCTGTCAATTTTCCATCAAATTGTCAATATTTTGACAGCTTTTCCGACTGCAGATCAAGTTTCAACTAAAAATCCATAGTGTTCAGCCAACAAATCAAAGAAGTTTGATATTCTTATACAATTGACAACACAAACAGTTCTCATTTTCTGCTTTCCCCCAATAAACCCCATTGAACAAAGCTTAAGAAGAAAACCATATAATTTCCTTTGATATGATATAGGTACGAAAGCAAAATAAATAAAACTTTATTCTGGGATTAAATACACACGGGTTTGAACTGCTGAGCTTAGGTAATTTGAAACAAATAAAACCTAGTGTTATAAAGTGTACTTAAACATACAAATGTATATCGAAAGATTTCATTTCGATTGATTATTTGTTTTTGTTTTTGTTTGGAAGGCAAAGCACAATATGTCGTAACAATTTAATATTGTTGATAAGGTGGTGAAGTCTACTATAATGTTCAACGACACGACGACGAGCGACAACGACTACGACGACGACAAAAGGTTATTAAACTTTCAAGTAGCAATAGAAGTATAAGTAAACAGGCTTGAACCCACATCGGGTATTAAATACCCCCCTGCTCTGTTCTATGTGAACATAATCTCTTATCTAATCAAAGCAGTTGTTCTCTTAAAACTTATTTATTTTTTTTATTGACTCTTGACTAACAAAAAGTGAATCAGAAGATAGAATAATGACATTGCTGGCTTTTAGGAAAGGAACTTTAATGTTCTAGTGGGACATTTTGTATAGAGGTACGCAAGGGGAGGGGGGTAATATCTACGATATAAAACATAGAAACACAATTTATACAATCTGTATTATTCACCTATAAACACACATCCATATGAACCTGGCATGTGGACAGATTATGATGACAGAGTGCCGATTAAATTTATGTTGCAACTAAAACAATGTCGACTTTTTTCTGTAAAATGTATCTTTTGGTATTTTCTTCTTTCTTTATCTCTAAGACAAACAAAACACCACCATCCAACAACAACATTAACACAAAACTCACTTAAAATTAAATCAAATAATCAAAATTGTATATTTTTATTTTATTTATTTTTAACATAGATACGAGTATACCACCAAAAATAATGCGGAAGGAAACACTGTGTCATTATTCTTTTATACGATTTATTTGATTTAAATTTTTGTTGTTGAATTTGAATTTTTTATATATTTTAATGCGGTCTTGTGGTTGGTTCGTAGGTCTTTGTTTTTTTTGAGATAGATAAATTTGTCAAGGAAAATTATAATAATTCTGTTGCATGCGGGTTAAGAGATGGTGTTTACGTTATCGTTGTCTTTTTATTTAAATTAATAAACAAAATAGGGTTTTGTGGGGACACATATATTTAATTTTTGTTGTAATTTAAAATTTATGTTGTGATGGTTGTCTATGCTAATGGGATGTCTAATTTGAGAGAGTTAGCTTATCTAAAATTATTATTTAGAGACCTGCAGCATTCTATGTATTTTTAAAACTGTTTATGTATGTTGAAGATTGAAATCGAAAATTTGTTTTAAAATACTTCAAACTTTTGTATGTTGTATAATGATTAAAAATACAAACATTACTGACGAAAAAATGGTAATCATTTAATCTTTGGCAACTTTTAAAGAAATTGTTTAAAATCATGTTTTTTTAAGTGCACATTTTAAATGTAATTATATTTTGTGTTTTTTCTTTTAAAAGGTTGCAATAATTTATTAATTCTCATTCGAAAACGTTGTAATAAGTTTTTTTTCTTTATTCAAAAATTGACACTTCTCGACGTTCTAAGATCCATAGAACTTCAATCTATTCGGTTTTAATTGTCTTGTTTTGTTTTCCATAACTCAAAAACTAGAACAGATATTTTTTTTATACAATTAGCAAAAAGTGTACATTGGTTTTAAATTTCTGAACATTGCAATGACAGGGAAAAATAGAGCGTGGTAAGGCGTTCCAAATTGGAGTAGTACGGCTAAAAAACGAATCTCTGTTCTTCATAGTACGGCTCAAGGGTAAACTGATGTTTATTCCTGGAAGCGCGGGTATTACGGTTAAATTGTTTAAGGAGAGGAATGCAACTGGCTGTTCCACTAGAGCATAGTCCGTTAAAGTAACGTAAAAAAAAGAGTGAGGCAAGAAACCTTACGTCGATGCTCAAGTGATGTAAACGAGTTGATGATGTTATTTTCACCAATCATTTAAAAGGCCCTTTTTTGAATACTGTCCAAGAGGCTTAAATAAGTTACTGGAGCACCAGCCCAGAGATGAGAGTTATATTCAAGTTTCGGACGTATATAGGTTTTGTAGATTGTAGCCAGATCAGACGGAAAGAAAAATTTCTTGCAACGTCTCAAAAAACCTAGACATCTTGCGGCATTTTTGGGGACATCGCGAATATGATCGCTCCATAAAAAGTGGTTGCTGATGCACATTCCCAGGATGTCAAAAGCTTCCGTTTCGTTGATGCCACTCACAGATAATGACAAAGAGGGTCTATCTCGCTTTAACGATGCAAGACAGCGTTGCGTTTTAAATTCCACACAATTTTTTATTCCCCATTGTACAATGCTGTCTAGGTCAGAATTTAATGAGCTTATCTTATATTGCCGTTTCAGTTCCACATCCGAAGAGGAGGGCTGTGAGTCTGGAAACGAATATGAAAAGCTAAGAGTGCTATTGTCAGCGAAACAATGTATTGGATTAGAAGTAGCAGACAGGAGATCATTAATAAAAATGAGGAAGAGGGTTGGAGACAAAACGGAGCCCTGGGGCACACCAGCGTTTATTTTATGAGTTTTTGACTTGAATCCATCCAGAACAACTTGTATTGAACGGTCGGAAAGTTTATTTCTAACCCAATGAAGAAGGGATTCATCAATAGCAAATGCACGCATTTTCTACAAGAGAACTTGATGCAAAACTCTTTTAAATACCTTTGAAATATCAACTGCAATAATCTTACTTTTTCCAAAACGATGTAAAGATCTGTTCCATTGTTCTGTGAGATGAACCATGAGATTACCAGTGGAACTATTACTACGAAAGCCGTATTGCCGGTCATTAAGAAGCTTCCGTTCCTCAAGATATTTCTTAAGCTGATAATTAATCAACGTTTCCTGACCTAAGAAAGAAGGGACGTTACTGCTGTCGGTGGGTTATTTGTGGGAGAAGAAGAATAGCCTTTTTTCGGGATTGGCTGAACAAATGCAGTTTTCCAATGGATAGATGGATAAAAACTCACACACTGAGAACAATAGTTGGTCCGTTGTGATATTTTATGGATCTTAAGATCAACCTTACTCATTGAACTTGTTAGATCTAAATATAAATCGTTTGAGAGAATAGGTATCAGAATTTCTTAGATCACTAATATCATTGCAATAAGTCTCCAAGCACAGACAGCAAGTTCGGGACCTTGAAATAAACAAATTTTAAAGGATAGTAAAATATCTTTAAAAGAAAAATCCGGCTCGAAGGACCAATGAAAATAATTATGGAGTCGAAATAAACATTCACAAGAATTGAGACGTGGCTTTTATTTCTCTCTAAAATTATTTTCACACGGCTTCCAAATAAGGTGAATGTTGAACGTTGAATTGTTTCACCATCTCCCCAAGAGATGATTGATAATTTTGGGCTGTTGGTGAGTTTATTGAGACAGAGTTCACCGATTTTATGGCAGCTTGACTATCTAAGAATATGCGTGTATTGGTAATCGATATCACGTATTCTATGAGATAATAAGAAAGGGCTTTATTGATGGCTAGAAGTACGATGCCTGAATCACGCTACAGTGATTGAAAAGACGAAATAAAAGACATATATTTAGTATGTCTCAATACATGCCTCCATCAATCCCGTCATGTGTTTTTGATCCATCTGTTAAAATTAATTCTTTTAAATAAATAAATAAAGGCCTAGTGACTGACAACTCTCAACCTTTCCGTGGGCGAGAGTACTGTTGTCAGGGATGGAGGGGACCTACAGTTTTAAGCTGAATCCGAACGGCAAAATTGAGAAAGCACTTTTCATGACAAGAATTACTCTTGGAGAATTTGTCGATTCCTCGCAAGAGGCAGTACCCGTGAAAGAAACTTTATGTGACATAGGCAGGGATCGAACCCAAGAGCTAAAAAGAATTCATGGTGCGTTTTTTTCATTGTAGCAATTTTAAACAAAATTAAATAAGCAACATTTGTGTTGGTCTTAAAGATCTCATAAATAAACTATTCTATCGATTTGAAGTAATCTTTGATCTAGATAACTCAAACAAAACTGATCTGAATTTAAGAAAAATCCAAACATAAAACTGACTTTTTGTTCTTTGACAAGTTCTGATTTCTGGATGTTGGAATGCTACCACTTAAAGGAAAACGAAAGCTCTACTTAACTCGAATCGACCCCTTTGAAATAGATGAGGACGATTTGTATGAAAGGTATCGATTCGAGAAAAAACTATCAAGTTTATGATTTATGACCTTCTAAGTATTGAAGATTGAAATTCAATGAAAGGTGGTTTGACAACATCGGCGTGTTTCCAAGTCTTAACAGTACCAGCGCGACGTACATACAATTCCCAACTAACAGCAAACAGACTAATATAAAGGATTTCAAAGGTTTTGGCTCTTCAGCTAACAGATTTTTCAAAGGCTTAAGTGAAATTGTACTAGAATTGTAGTAGAACACACCTTAAACCTTTTTCTAACAGATGTATCTAACCTAGATATTGAAATTAGACTTCATATAGACACAAATATGGCTATGAATATCACCTATTGACTTCGAAGTTGTCTAATACAAATAATTGTTTTAGAAAAATCTAGATGAAAGTTATTATGCACAAAAGATAAGAAAAATTATTAACATAAGAAAAAAAATGTATTGATTTTTTTCGAAAAAATTTAAGTCCTACCTAAAAGTATTATCAAATGGTTCAACGCCTGGAATATGTTTTCAGAAAAAAGCTGCAACTTTAATTATTTCTTGCTTAATTTTTAAAAGTTTCTTAAAAGAGAATTCTTGGCTTATTACAAAAAAATATATCATTTCTAAATTTTCAATGCCACCAATATCAAGTTGCTATCAATGTGTTTCGCATCAAAGCTTCTTTTTTCAATATTTACATCAAATAGGTTCCTGCTGAAAAAAGGATATTCCTGATTAATTCTGATGCCTTAACTGACAAAAAAAAAAGATACAAAATGAATTTGTTTAATCAAAACTTCTGTGTATTGTTAAAAGATCTAAGAGATTTCAACAAAAGTACAATAATATACAAAAATATCAAAACCCACAAAACGTCGTCGCTCACCGCCGTAGTTCGTCGTTGCGGTCGGTTCAAAAAATTGCTTTGATGTTGTTTATTTTTTATTTTTTTTTTCAACTTTCTCTGAAAAAGATACAAGAAGACAACAATTTCAAAAAAGAGGAAGAACTGACAGATATTTCTTCATGACAGAAACCTATCTTATAGATACTATATATATGCATGTATGTAAGTCAGTCTGGATATTTCTGGACTGGACTTTTATTGTAAGTCCCGTCCTCGCAGAGATGAAATTTGATTATCAAATCTCCAACAATTGGTAACAGAAATAAATAAAATCGAAATATTACTCTTTTCTTTGTTACTCATGTCGGCGGTATAGATATGTATATATCTATAGCTAATTCTATATTGTTGTTGCTGTAAAGTCAGTTACAGCAACAGCAGCAGTAGCAGAAAAGGAACCCCTATATTGCTGGTCCTGGCAGAGTCAGAGAACTCCCTAGTTGAAAATGCTGCTTAAATGTGCTGGCAAAGTTGTGCTGTATTATTCAATGATTTTCTTTTTTGTTGTTGTTGTCGTTTTCCACCGAAATCTTCCCCCCCCCCTTTGCCATTCTTTTTCATTTTTAATATGAAAAGGAAAATGAAATGCAAAATTTCAATGCAAATCCTTTTTTTTCCTTTCTTTTGTTATTTTATTTTCTTTTTTCTCATATATAGTTCTTTGTTGTTGTTGTCCCTTTTTGCCGTTCTCCGACCCTCATCGTTCGTACTCGTTTTCCTTATTTTTACTCGGAAATGATATCGCAATAGAAATGTCGTCGTCCTCATCGTCTGCTTTATATTGCTGCACAGCAACAATATCAAATCCATTGCTGCAACTTACAACAGCAGCGGCAGCAGTAGCATTAGCAGCATAAGCGGCAGCTGTGATATTGCTGGCGATATTCTTCTCTATAACGGCAAAGGATAAATCCAAAGTGCCACTGGCAGTGGGTAATACAAGTGTTGGCGTTGGCGGGCGAACGTTGCTCGATGCTCGTCGTAATATTGGTTGTGTATGGTGGTTAATTCATTCAAAGCCTCTCTGTACTCTATCGGTCTCTATGCAGCATGCAGAAAGGTGTTGATGGGGGGGGGATATTATATCTAGAGAAGGAACATCTATAAAGGCTTTGGCCAAATGAGTACACTTGTGCTTATTCTGTATAATATGGTGGCCCCCGCACCATCATCTATACCAACACAATCCATACCACAATTCACAAATCGCAATGTCAAGTTGGCAAAGTGACAGGACGAGGTTCGATGTTCCACAATATTATACCTTTATACAACCTTTATGTTGATATGGTGGTGGACTCAAAAATGGTAAACGGGCGTCGGCGGGCAAAGGGCAAAACTTAATAATCTAGTAAATGTATTTGTAGGGTTTCCCAACTTTACCTACCCAATATATAGCAACTAACTTCAAACCCACATTAAGTCAGTACACAGGAATATACAGTGGATTGGATATATCTATAGACATTTATACAGAATAAGGTGCCTACCTTAGTTTCCTGCCGCCGTCCTAGCTACCATATTACATCCTCCTTCCATCTATGTAGGTACATAGGTAGTTTAATACAGCGATAGTATCGATGGCTTTTGTGCGTTTTGTGTTGAATTTCATCGCATTCGCATGGATTCATGGTCCACATCAAAGTATAGTGTAATCCCAGGAAACTGGGAAAATAGACTTTGACTTGCGGACACTGGACTCCAGAATGGAGACTGGACATTTTAGTTCTAGTAGTTCGTTTTTTTTTGTTTTGTGTGTTTCGTTTATTCTTCATTTGTGTTCAATGTCGGGTTTTTGGATTATCTCGAGGTTACTTTATGGTCAACCACGAAAGCAATTGGATAAAAAGGTTCAAGATTAATTTCTTTCTTCCTTTTTTTTGTGTTGATCTTGTTCTGGGAGCCAGTATAGATATGTCAAATGTTTGATGTTTATGTGAATAAATTTTATTATGTTAAAGAACTTGTTTAAAGACTTTGAAAATGTTTTTCTAAGATTTTATTTAGAGAAATTTTTCGTCACATAAAATAGACGTTAACTTCAATCGGTATTAGCTAAATTAGGATTTACTCCTCTCTCACCCCCTCCTGAAGCATACGTTTCCGTCCTCTATATGTCTTTTGTATGAATTAATTTATAAGCCCCTTAAAAATTTGCCTAGATTATATAAATCGAGTTTTCCCATCAAAAAGATAAGAAATTTAATTTCAAATTATTAATATTTTATAAACGTTAAAAAACTTCCTTAATCATTGCCAAAGACCTTCCTTTCAAAGGTTTTTTTTTCAATCAGAGTCAAAAATCGAGTAAATACGGTAAGTCATAAGAATATAAGGCTCAGAAACATAGAGCACAATTTTTTGTTGCCAATCATTTAAAATCAAATTTATAGACAGAGATATACAAGCCTCAAACATTTCTTAAAAATGGATCATAAGTCCCACATTAGTTTTGGACATTGAAAATAATTATGGACTGAAATAAAGGACACGTCTCAATCCTTTTGAATGTTTATTTTGACTCATAATTATTTTCATTGGTCCTTCGAGCAGGATTACTTGTAAGAGATTGAGCCAACAAGAAAAAATTGTTTGTACTTTCAATAACCAATAAGGTAAAGAATATCAACTAAAACTAAAAGCCTTGGTAAAAAACTAAGCAGGGTTCGTATTTTGAGCACAGAAAATTCTAAGTGATACAAAATGATTTTTGATTGTTTTTAAGTTTTACCCCACCAGTGATAAGTACGGTGACCATCCGTTCATTATTATAATGAACTGTTCATTATTTAAAGAAAATGTTCATTATGCATTATTGTGTGTCGGAAAACAACAAATTTTCATTATTTTAGGAATTGCTCATTATTTTATGATTTTTTTCTTTGAGGAAAGCCTAAGCATGAAAAACATTAATTGTTTAATGAAAGTGTACCCTTAAATCATAATTCGTAGTCTTTCTTTTTCGGAACACTTCCTACTCACCCAATTACAAAATCAGATCATATTATACATCCTTACATACAGAGGAAGTTTAACTTTTACTCTTACACTTGCGTACAGGGTGACTTTTACCACTGGAAACGAATTTTACCATTGAGTTTTACTGACCATGACAATGGTAAAATTAACTTTCAGTGAATGTGAATGAAACTCATCTTTTTTTTATTTTGACTAGTTATGGTATTTTCCAAAAGTAGTTTTGAGAGTGCACTCCGAATGTTGGAATTATTGCATTGTTGAAAAATCCTTCACTCTAAATATAATTGAAGAATGAGGATTACACTCCTTCCTGGGACAAAGTGGAGTTGAGTTTAATGCATATAGTGAAAAAAGAATCAATATTCAATTAATGACACTGATGTTTTCGACGAGCTTTCATGTGTACAAAATTATGTTTCTTCAGAAAAAATGTTTGAATGGAAGGAGAAGCAAGATGAGTTCTGGAGGTATGTGAGTTGAAATTTTCAAGTTTTTCAATGAAAAAATGATAGAGTATGAAAGCATTTCAAAAACCGTAGAGTTTTGTTAATGCCTTCCTGTACTTAAAAGTACTAATTTTAGCAATGTTAATATATTGTAAGTCAATGACAAAGTTGTTGTATTAGCCAATATGATATAAAAGAGGTTAAGGCTTTGTTTATTTTTGTTTTTGTAAATAAGTTAGAGACTAAAAAAATCTGTATTGTTTTTATGTTTGTTTTGTTTAATATCGATTAAAGTTCCTTTTTTGTTTAGTGTATAAATACATATACCTAATTATACTATATTTATTAATTAATTTATATTATATTATATTTATTTACTATTACTCAATGAAATACAAAAAAAAAAATCTTGAAAACTGGTGAACATTTTTCATTTATTGGGTACTGTTCATTATTTTGTCTCGGAAAATATGGTCACCATACCAGGATACCCTTGAATCCCAGTACCAGAACACGAACGCAGTTAATGATGAAAAGTCGCTATTCGAATTCGTATCAGAGGCTACACTAAATGTATCCATGAATTGCAGCAATTGCAATTTTCAAACGAACAACCGATAAACTGACATTCTTAAAACTGTTCTGTGATTCTCGAATATTCTTCAAATTTCATTTCTTTTAAGTTGTTGACGTGATGAGCTATTCAGGATTAGCGTGTTCTGATTTTTATGAGTTTTCTAAATTTTGTATTATAAGTGGTTTTCGGGATTTTGGGTTTTCTAAATTTTTATTTTAGAATTCTGGTCTAGATTGAATTTTATTATTTTTTAATTGAATTTTTACGAAATGCAATATATTCAACTTGAAACAATTGCAAACATGGAAAAAGCGGTTTTTGGTTATTATAGGGCCAAAGTTGTTTCGGAAGTTTATGAAATCTTCACTAACTACAAAATTTAGTCGTCATTCTTTATGTAATGGGCTAATGAATGTAAAAGATTAAACACTTCGTGTGGTCTTAACAAAAAGGGATTAGATTTAAAAGGATTAACGGCTGCACATTGAGCATTAAACATTTGTGAAGTGCGGCTAATGACAGAATCTCTGAAATAACGATCAAGAGTATACTGATAAGAATTTCTAGAAGTACTCGTATTACAGTTTCAGTGGAGAAATAAAATTTACTTGTAGTATTTCACTAGAGCACTGATTATGAAAATTGTTATGAGCTAGCAAAATATTTTTAACAAATTAATCTAAATTTTAAAAATATTCTCTTTATCTAATTAACATTATGAACACCCTTGCATACATAAGGTACACTTACTGTATGTCATCTTATTAATTTACAAAAAAAGGAGGCTTGAATACAAGCAACACTGATAACTTCCCTTTTTTTCCCGTCTTTCAATTTTTCTAAAACTTTAACAAAATATTAATAAAAATATTTTGTGTGCGATAAAAAAAATTGAAGTCAATACCTTTCTTTTTTTTCACTTGAGATTTGAAAACCTTTTTTATCAGTTTTTTTGTTGATTTTGTAGATTTTCGGACTTTGTAAAAAATGTGTTTAATTTAATTTTTCTTAAAAATATTTTGTGTAGTGATAAAATAAGTTTGTTTCAAAATTGTCTGTGTTAACAAGATTTTTTTTTAGTCGAAACCCAATTTTACTAACTTTAGTATTATTTTTAATAGTTTGTTTTGTTCTAAAAAAATTTAAATGTTGAAATCAATATTTTTCATATGATAACATTTTTTTTTAATTTTTGTCAAGATATTCGAAGTGTTTTAAGGTTTTTATTTGGTTGTAAAAAAAGTCATTACTTCGATCTTTTTTCAAAATTTTACCATTTGTCGAAAACTTTTTATTTGTTTGTAAAAAAACACCGTTACTTCGATCTTTTTTAAAAATTTTATCAGTTGTCGAAAACGTTATTTTTCGCTGCATACAATTATTCTAGAGTTAATATAATTTTTTGTTCGGAAAAAGTTCGATATTTTATATAAATTATACTAATTTGGTATCACGTCAAATTATAAAATATAAATTTAATATTAGTCGTTAGCGTTATACTGTACAGATTTGTATTATTATAATTCGTTAACTTCTAACGTTAACAATTCTTAAACTTGACTGTTGAAAAATATAAATTTGCTAATTATACTTTTTATATTATGATTTGATGAACAAGAGTGAAATTTATTTTAGATTTCAATTTATTGATTTTAGGGGCTATGTACACCATAGTTTGATCTGCTTAAATAAGTATTAAATCGTTTCTGGAGTATTGTACTTGAACGACTAAAACTAAAGTTTAAACTACCAAGAACTGATGGTGATGAAATGTGTCCGTTTATTATTCCAACAATAAAACAAAACTGCAAGTACATCCTATGATTTGTCAAAGAAGGAAGATTTATGAGAGTAGGTCTTTGTGAATAAGGCATTAATGTGAGGAATATCATGAAACCACGGAAGGGATCGTAGACAAAAACGCAAAAATCTTTTCTGAATGGCTTCGAGTCTTGTGACATGTACGGCGTTGTAAAGTGACTTGTCTCACAAATGCAAAAAAAGGTATTTTAAAACATATGGATCGCGGAAATCACGGCAAAATCTTTTATAAATATCCAGAACTCTATTTGCATTTTTAACTATGAAGTTAATATGTTCATTAATTGTTAGTTTAAGATCTAAGACAACATCCAAGTCAGAAATTACATAAACTCTACTTAAAGGACAAGAATCAAACATGTAACTAAAAACAATTGAAACTTTTTTGCGTGTAAAACTCATGGTTTTACATTTGTTAAAATTTAAAACAAGGCGATTTTTATTGCACCATTTCCTGCAAAATAATATTAAGTCTTCTTGCAAGAGAAGACAGTCAGATGTAGAGTTTTTTAAATGTTAATGTTATCAGCATATATTAGGACATACGAATTGTATAGGATCGAAACCAAGTCATTTATAAATAAAGCAAATAGAATAGGAGCAAGGTGACTACCCTGGGGGACACCAGAATTCACAAGAAATGCACTTGAACACTAATTAGCAAATTTAACACTAAAACTTCTATCTTGCAAATATGAGGAGGAGAAAACAGCGAGTTACTTAAAGACGCGTTGAAAACAAAACATAACGGGTGTGCTAAATACTCAGCACATTTCTTTAAAATGGATGATGTTACACAAACGGGACCAGGACTAAAACATTTGTGAAGTTGTAAGATACTATTAAAGACAGAAGGGTTATTGATAAGTGAGATATTTAGGGTCAACTAAAATGTTTACATTTGTTTTAATTGTTATAATATAATAAATACAAATATTATTTTTTTTTATTTTTCTGCATTTTTCGATGTTATTATCTGTAAGACGAAATTTATTTGACGTCGAAAACCCAACTAGTTCTGAGATATGGCGACTAAAAATGGTATCCCGAACGTATGAACGCTCGCCCAAACAAACATCTCTATATACATTTTTGATATCGCTTCTATGGACCTTGAACCGTTAAGTAATGTCAAAATTTTCAATTCTACAAATGGGAACGATGAACAAAATTTCCTATTGGAAATTAAAAATCAGTCTTATCAAGCTCATTTTTTTCGACTCAACCGAAACGCCATACTAAAGACTTAAAATAAATGTACCCTTTAATTTTGTTTATGAAATTCAGTCAACATTTTATTTAAAGAAAAAAAACATTAAAATTATTTGTTTATAACAATAAAAAAAAAACTTGGAGATGCGGGGCATCGATCCCCGTACCTCTCACATGCTAAGCGAGCGCTCTACCATCTGAGCTACATCCCCATATAAAAATTGACCGCATTAACTTTATTCACAGTTGTTGCCTCAGCTATGTATATACCTACTTAATTTGTTTTATTTTCAATTTGACCACATTTTAATTTTACCTACACGTACCTCTTACCTACGTCGTCATCATATCGTCGTTATGTTATCTGCTTACCTAATGAATGCCGTTGAATTGGGAAGGTAGGTATTATCATTTATGTGTTTATAAATAAAACTCACAAACTCACGTGTTACAAATACCTTTAAAATAAATAAATTTATGGGTCAAGCTTATTTAAAAACGAATTATAATCAGAGTTTTTTTTGTAATCTTTTATTGTAACTTGTACCACCACACTTTGCTAACTCCCCTACCATGCTTTGCTCGTTGGGGGCTTTAGGGCTGTCAAAATGGTGTGTGCGTTTCTAACAACGTTTACATCACCCTTTTAAGCATGTCATATAAATCTGCACCAACATAAATCACAACAGCTATAAAGTAAGCTATAGCTTGCTAGCAAGAGCTTACTTCCGCCCTATTGCTTTTTATTTCTCGAAACAAATAGAAAACGGGCTAAAATCATTAATAACAAGCACCAAAGAACAGACTTTCTAGCAATTAATTTGGCTCATAAAAATAAAAGACATTTCATTTGACAACAAAACAAAAATAAACGAAAATACTGGCAACCTCTTTTTTTTGTTGGGTAGGATAAGGGAGGAGGAAAACCCCCCCTTTTACCTCCCAACGAATCTAAATCTTAATTCAAAACATCGAGCGTGTGCTGTGCAACACTTTGACAAATAAAAACATTTTATGACAAAATTTCATTCAACATTTTTGTGACTTTCGGCGCGGCTCGTTGCGTGTTTTGATGGAGGTAAAAACATTTCATTGAATAATTTTAAGAAAAAAAGAGAGCTTCAAATGTGATGTTTATACCTTTATATATATTTTTTTTATATTTTTCAAAGCATCCGTTGGGGTAGGTATGGAGGTTTTGATGAGGGTGTGGTGCCCTATACCCTTACCCCTACTTTACACTCATATCTCTTCGTTACTTTTGACGAAATGAGTATAGAAATTCAAACCAAAAAGAGATACCTCCGAGATAGAAGTTGGAGATACCCAGGGTCGATTATGCTCCCGCTTCATCGCACAAACTCATTGGAATAACATTTTCTGTGACGCTGATGCCCGCAGAAATGTTATCATTTTCCTTTTTCTTCATCTTCTACTGAGATGTGTGTATACTTTAAGTCACAGTCTTGTAGCAGTTTCTACAGCATAGCATAAGGACTCAGGACACACGATGAAAAAGATATGAGCTACGTTCATCGTCTTCCATGGGAAGGTATACCTCTATCTATATCTAGTTCTTGAGAAAACTGCTGCAAACCCTGGAAAATGAGAAAATAACGGGTATAGAAAGATACGAGGACGAGAAGAGTATTTCTTAGATTTTTCTCTCTACATCATAAAAATACTCGCTTTTTATCCTTTTTGCGTTCTGGTAACTACCTTCGTTATATGCAGTAGAAACTCAGGAGATAACAGCTGGAAGGACGCAAGGAAAGGAACTGTTAGTACGTATAGGTTGGTACTTGAGTCTTTGGGTTTTCAGTGTTTTCGTTTTCGCTCGCTGTGCGCAGCGCACATTACATTACATTCCTTGTTTTTGTATTTCTTCTTTAGGTCCTTTTTTTTTGTTTTAAGGATGAGGGTGATGAAAAGGACTGCCTGCTGCCATTGCCGTCAATTCACAACGATTCTATTTCATCGTCATCGTCCTCATCATACTCATCAGCAGGAACAGCAGCAGGCAGCAGTAGTACATCGCATCGTTCTCCTTGTTGTTTTGTTGTAGTCGTCTTCGTCGTTTTGCGGTACAGGATTCGGTTTCAACTGAGTTCTTTCGCTTTCGCAGAGCGAAACAAAACAATTCGAGAAAAAAAAGGACATTTGTGAGTCTTTTTTTCTATTGAGAACTCAGGAATGGCTGTGGGACTCTGATGAGAGAGAATCAGGATAGTAACACAAAGGATTTTCGTCGTTATGTCGTTCTTCGTTTGGTTTAAAAAAAAAAATCTATTTCTGATGCAGAGTTTTAGAGATATGTTCAGGATTTTGCTATTGCACACATAAATGTCACAAAAGTTGACAGCGGCGATGTTGATAGTGACAGTGGCAGGCAACCTAAGTATAGGGACAGGGAGTACTCGTAGTTATGGAAGCCTAGAAGCTGTTTGGAAAGGTAAAGTGTTTCATGTGAGTTTCTTTTTTTTTAGATTTTTTTTTTAGAAAGTCCGCTCTTTCGGGGCTTTGCGTGTGCGAGAAAATGCGGTTATTGTTTCCGTTATACCTACAACGCTGGTGGCCCTTAAATATACCTTTAGGTGTACGTTTTTTTTTGCATTTTAACTTTTTTCTTATGGGTTACCCAAAGTTTTAGGGAAGTTAAACTTAATTGAGCAGGAATTCTGGAATTCTCGGACTCATGGTTGGTAGGTATGTACACATATCATGAGGAAAAACTTTGGTAGAAAGACTGGAAAGTATACCTTTGTTAAATAGGTACCTATAGGTATCTAAATTTTATGAATTGAAAGGATAGAACTGAAGGTAGATTTTCGAATAAATGAAATAAGTAAAAACACCAGGGATATAAATTGAGTAAGGTAGCTTATTATGTAGACTGACAAGTGGATAGATATTACGTATGTTTATCTATAAAGTTATAAAGAAACGTAACTATCTTTATATGTATATACATCTGTAGATATGTTTTGATAGATAGGATATTTTTGATCTCTTGAGGTTTTATAAAAGTTTATACCAACCAACCTATAATAAAGTATTTAAGGGTTTACTTTTTTGTTTTTGTTTGTTTTGATAAAGTTTTCGATTTAATTTCGTGAATATTTCGAAGATTGAGATAGGTTAGTTGGTAGGTAGGTACCTACCTGTACCTCTTCATAGATATTTATCAGGAGAATATTATCCAAAAATAAATGTATAGGTATAACTATTTAATCGTTAGGTGATGTAGGTTTGGTGTTTTTTATTCGGATTATTCACAGCAAAGTTTTACACTTAAAAAGTTTAACTTGTTTTTTTTTTCTTTTGTTTAAAGTAGGTGAAAGGTTGGATAGATGGGTAGGTAATAGGAAGACCAGAGTACCAGCCTTTGGAAGGAAAGAGTTGAATTATTTACAATAGAGAAATGTGATTTTTTTTCCTTAAACTTAAAATAGTTGACTATTATAGGACTTCTAACTGTCGAAAAGGTGACTTCCAGTTGTTGTGTTGTTGTGGTATCGGTTTGTAATTCCTACATTTTATCTTGAAAACATAATTTATAAAAGTTCAATGAGTAAAACATTGTTTTTAGCCATTGAAAAGATTTCTGGAGCTTACTTTTTTAGCAGTTGATGATTTTGGACAGTTTTACACGAAGCGTAAGAGACGGTCTTTAATTAATGCCTACATGAACCGGTTCCTTATAATATCTTTTCTAGGACTTAAGATGCAAATTTCGTTGGTAGCCTGACATACACTATCAAATAGTTATTCAAACGATTCTCGAAATTGTGTAAAATTGAAAATAAATATTTCCTCGCAACCGGTGAAAAAAGTGGAGAGTTTTCAATACCTTGGAAGTGTAGTTTTCATCGAAGGTGGACAAGAAGTCACCTGCAGCATCAGCAAAGCAAAAGCGGCGTTCGGTTTGCTGTCGAAAATTTGGATTAATAACTCTATCAGCTTAAGAACAGATTCGCAGAAATGTCGAATCTGTGCTTTTTTATGGGTGCAGCACTTGGAAGGTTACTTCAGCCATTACAAGAAATTTGCAAACCTTCGTGAACAGATGTCTTCGCAATATACTAAAGATTTTCTGGCCAAACGTATATCAAATAAGGTCCTTCATAAAAGGACAGGTCAGAACCTATAGACTCTGTTATAGACAGGCGTAAGTGGCAATGGATTGGACAAACCTTACAAAAAGGTAACGACTGTATTGCAGGCTAAGCGATGCAGTGGAAGAAGAGCTGGACGACTGAGAAGCACAGGACAGTCGAGGCGAGATTCCCAACAGTCTTAAAAGGTCTAAGGACCTAAGTAAATAAGCAAGTAATATTTGAACTGAAATTTCTGCGAACACAATAAATGGATAGAGCAATAAGTTCAATTCCTGAGATTCTGAATTTGTCTCAACAATTTTTGTATTATTAGCAGACTTTGTTAACCTCTATTTCTAATACGACTAACTCGTACAAAAACAGCTTCAAGGTAAGATTGTCGCAAACCATTGTTGTAATGAAATTTGTGTTAAAATCATTTTAGATAAAGAAACCATGATAATTGCGAAATTAAGTGACCTTTGACCTCTTATGACTTTAACGTAGGAACAAGATAAAACATAATGTTAACCACTAAAACAAATTAAGAAATGATTTAATTATATTTAGATACATTAATACAAAAGCGGTACACTGGGCGTATACGCACTTTTTTATAAAATTGGTATTTTATAAATTTCCTTCTTACTTTTTAATGGACGTTCTATTTTTTTTTTTCAAATCGCATAGCTACAGAAGTTTTGAGGCTGCATGTCCTTTTCCGATCGAGTCATTAGTAACCAGTGGCAACATTGCCTTGCAGTCATCAGAGAAGAGGCCTCTAAAGTGCTAGGTTTCACACGGTCACAACAGCGAAACCCCTGGTTTGACGACGAATGCCGGCAAGCGCACGCAGTGAAACAAGAGGCATACAAAACGACGCTGCACATTAGGACCAATGCTGCTCGCGAGTTCTACGAGCAGAACACAGGCTTCTTAGATGGGAAAAAAGAGAGCATGAGAAGCACTTGATCGAGGAGGAATGCGGGGTGTACATTTTACCAAAAGGTTAAAAAACAAATCTCCAGCCGCGAACCGAAGTCTGTAAGGACGATCAGGGGAACATCGTGACGAACCGAATTCCGCTGTAAGGGAGATAGAACCACTCAACCTAGGCGACGCAGGCAACAATTCCGCCTACCCGACCTCGACGAAGTGAAGATAGCTTCATCTAAACTGAAGTCAAACAAAGCTGCTGGCGATGATTTGGTAGAGAGCATGCGTCAACTCTTCTGCAAATTATGGTCGGAAGAAAGCATCCTCGATGCTTGGAATCTCAGCATAGTTTGCACATTAAACAAGGCATCAGTCTCCTGAACATTGCATATAAGATCTTTTCTGCCGTATTGTGTGATCATCTGAAGACGTTTGTCAACAACCTGATAGGTTCCCATCAGTGTCGCTTCAGACCAAGAAAGTCTACCATTGACCAAATATTCACATTACGTTAGATCTTGGAAAAAAAACAAAAAATTCAAATTGATACAAACCAGCTCTTTATCGACTTTGAAGCCGCCTATGACAGCATCTATAGGGAAGAGCTCTACAGAGCAATACCTAGTTTTCGCATCCGGATGGAGAATGCATACTGCTCTATCAAGATCGGAAAAGATCTCACCGATCAATTTGATGTTAAAAAGAGTTTTAGACAAGGCGATGCACTGTCATGCGACTTCTTCAACATCGAAAGAATTGTGAAAAAACTCAACCGTCAATACTATTAGCACAATCTCCAAGAAGGTCAATCGAATGACTCGGATACTCCGATGATATTAACTTAAGACCAAAGTGTAATGTCATTGGTTTGTTTTTGAGCATTGCGATGCTACGTAAGCGAAGAAGATGGGTCTAGTGGCAAGACCAAACATATTCTGTCATCAAAAAAGGACATTGAACAACTTCTTCTTAGAGTAAACAACACTATGGACAGCTATAACTTTGAGGTAGTTAAACACCGCTATAAACACAGACAACGACACCAGCGCTGAAATCAAACGAAGAATAACTCTTGCAAATCGCTGCTTCTTTGGACTTAGAAGGTAATTAAGAAGTGAAGTCCTCTCTCGAGCTTCTAAAATCACCATCTATAAGACACTCATCATCCCAGTTCTCATTGATGGCACTGAGGCCTGGACCCTGTCAAAGAAAGATGAGAGGGCCTTAAAATGCTTCGAGAGAAAAATTCTTCGGGTAATTTTTGGTCCCATCTGCATAGCTAGAGAATGTAGGAGAATATTTAACGACGAACTATACAGGCTGTACAGCGACACTGACCTAGTTAACAGATTTAAAGTCTAACGACATAGATGGCTGAGTCATGTAGAGCGAATGGACATCAAGGCTTTAGCCCGGAAGGTCTTCGAATACAATCCCGAAGAAGACAGATACCGCACAAGCAGGTGGGAGAATTCCCCAACCAACTTGGCGTGCGAAACTGGAGACAGCTAGCTAGGGACCAAACTGGTTAGAGACTCATGTTGGTTGAGACCAAAGTCCGCCCCAGACTCTAGCACCACCTTAAGTAAGTAAATGTTAAATAAAATCAGCTCCTGGAACAAGTCGTCTAAGTTATGTAAGATTAATACTGTTTTCTAAGCTGACTAAAACCAATTGGAACTTCGTAGAAGGATAAAAGACAACTGATACTTGTGTGTCTCGATAATTTGCACCACTATAGTACATAGAATTCTTCTAGGCAGTTTTTGGAAAAGTGAAAAATGTTGATAAAGTAAACCCTTTTCAGAAATTCGAATATATTTACTTAAATTCAAAAAAAAAAAAACAATTCCTCTAAAATCTCACCACACACCTCTACTTTAAACCATTGTAAGCTTTAATTTCCTGTCATTTCCGTTTAAAAAAAAGTGCAATTTCCAAAAAGTGCATATGTCCAAAACCCTATAAAGACCCCCATCGTTATACACCTAAACCATACCATATCAACCATCTGATTCATAAAAAGATCAATTTTTATTATTGTTTAAAATTTAAAATTTAAAATCGAAGCGCGACGCTACGCAACGCGACGCGACTGCGGTTGGTTATTGCTGATGGTGGCAGTGATTATTTGTTCTTTTTGTTTTATTTCGGTCTACTGATCTCAAACCACAATCAATTTATTTCTTCATTACTACTGAATGGTCAGGAATCAGAAAGAACATCATAAAGGGTATGATATGTATGCATATGGCATACCTCCTCCTGATGTGGAACTTCCAACTTCAAAAAACCACAAGAATGGAAAAAAAACAACCAATTTCAATTTTCGACATAAATTTTCCACTTAAATGATCAACAACTTCCGTTTGCTTTTATTTTTGTACCTTTGGTTTCCATAACTTCAACTTTTATGTGTATGAATGTAAAGTATAGATGCAGTAAATATAGAAGAAGTGCTCTCGAGAACTCCAGAATGTAAATCAATGAAGCCTGTCTGAAGAGAGGTCGACGAGAAGTAGAGTTAAGGTAAGCTTCGAAATCGAAACCCCGAAATAAAAATCACAGAATGCGTTGGACTCTAATATAATGATTCCTTATTTCTTTTGTATATTTACCTTTTTAATGCTTTATTTTTTTTGTGTGTGTATATTCCTTCGTCCTCGACACAAAAATAACAACAGCAAAAAATGACGTCGTTGTCGAAAAGGAAACCCTTGAAATGATTTAGCAACAACAAAAAAAAAGAACTAAAAGTAAACCTTTTTTCCTTGTGATAAATTTAACCGGACTGAGTTTACATAACTTTTAAATAATAATCGACTGTAAAAAGGGCTTCCAATTGGGCCAAGTTAATTGTTCTTTAGATGTTGACATTCCATGACTATATAACTATAGCTATATGACGACGACTGTAGGACAACGTTGACAAAAAGTTCAAACTGTCAACCCATGTCACAGTGACTCGTTTTGAAGGGTCGTTTTTACGTTAGAAAATTGCCAATTTCAATAATCAAACACACCCCCTTCCAACTTCATATTACCAATCTGTAATCTTCATCCCTCATTCCTATGTATGAAGGTATGTATTGATGGGGGGGTTAAGGTAAGTTTGGTTTTGGAAATAGCTTTCCCGCGTTGATACACCAATTAATTTATTAATTACAAATATTGATTTTACGTGAAAATAGCAAGAAGCAAATTTCCGTTGATTATTGTCAAATTAAAAAAAAAGGACTATGCTGTACTCGTATGTATGTAATAATGTTTATTTTTTATAATTTTAATCTCATTTTTGTTAATTAATTGTATCATGATGCGAAGAAGTGATTTTTTTCATATTGTTTTTTTTTTTTAATAATAATAATTTTTAAACAACCATTTCATGCAACCAATATCCAATAAAATCTCTCACTTAAGTTGGAATTTATTTTAATCCCTTAAATGTTGTTGTAGATTATTTTTATTTTTTTATAAATTAAAAAAAGGGTGTATTAAGGGTGGGTCAAAAAAAATCCTCTCACGGTTTACGATATTTGTTTACTTCGATTTGGGGACTACAACAATTATTATTGTTATTAACGAACGTGAAAAAGGATGACAAATATCAGAAGCGGTGAGGACAGGAAACTACCAAACGAACGACAGTTATTTAATTTTTGTTGTCAAAACACACGCATTTTCTTTCGTCCCCATTTATGTCAATTTTTCTTAATTGGCTCAAAAATTATTATTACATGAAATACACACACGAAGTACAGGGGGGAATTTGAAACGGAAAATTGAACGAATTCAGTTTTCTGAAAAACACAAATTATTAACTGTTTAAAAATTGTGGTAAGTTAGTATTCCAATTTAAGGACATTTTTGATGAAAGCTCCGTTAATTTGTAAAGTGTCACAACAGACACAAAAGTTTATGTCTAGGTCTTAAATATTGCAAAGAATTTTGTATTTAACTGATCAAGACAATATTTAACTTTATAAGTCCAAATTTTGATTTAAAAGTTAATATTTCTTCATGACGCGAAAAATGTTATAAACGTCACAAAATTGTTCGTTCAAGTTGGTATCACATACTTTAAAGTAATCAATTTAGTAATGACGACATAAGTGTTTTGAACGCCATGACCATATGCCTTTAAAAAACTTAATTGGAGTCTGAATTTTAAGTTTAGAGCTTGTGTCACTTACGTAACAGTAAATAATTTCAACATGAGACGTTAAATCTTACAAAAATATGTTCTTACAAGACTCAATTGGAGAATTTTTAGTTTAAAGTTGGTGTTACATAAACGTAACATTTAATTATTCCATCATGAGATGTTAAATGTTATTAAAGACACAAACTTGAACTGTGTTTTAAACGACATTAAAATACGCTTAAAAATTTTTAATTGGAGTCTGAACTTTTAGTTTAGAACTTGTGTCACTTACGTAACAATGGTCTTACAAAACTCAATTAAAAAGAGAATTTGTAGTTTCAAGTTGGTGTCACATACGTAACAGTAATTTCTAAAATTATGAGACGTTAAATGTTCTTAAGGACACAAATTTAATTAGAGACTGAATTTTAAGTTAACATTATTTTGTATTAAACTTATGTATATAAAATGCACATATTTGCAATAATTCAACGAAAAAAATGTTATATGTGTAATAATGTTACAATAATATTTTAATTTTTAAATTTTAATTTCATTTTAAATCCATTGAGGGCTTAAATTAGTAGTTACAAAGTTAAATTTAAATTACTGAATTTTTCTATTTCGGGAGCTAAATTAACGATTGTTCAAGCGTTAACGGTCATAACCGTCACAAATCTCTACAGATTGACATAATTTAACCGATATTAAGCCGATGTCACATAAGTAACAATTTGATATTTAAAAAATTATATATTGCTTTTACTGTCTGTTTTTTACAACAAATTGTCTAAGGCTAACAACTTATATATTTATATAGACTTTTAAATCTGAAATTGTCAAAACAGTCACAAGAAAATGTGGATAATTTATTAATATACAAAAATATTTCTATGACGTTGACACCTTTGAGTGTACGTAACCATAATAACACAATTGAAGACGAAGAATTTTTAGTTTAAATGTGTTTTAAATAAACGTAACAATTTGTTACGTAATATTTTGTTATGGGCATAAAGTATGAAGTGTTGTGCAACACTGTACACAAATTAAGTTTTTTATTGTAAATTAATGTTACAATGATATTCTGATAATACAATTTTATTTTATTTCTGTTCGACTCGATATCAAATACGTAACATTTTCCTAAATATTTATTTCATTTTTTCATTAAGATTTTGTTGGGATCAACCTCGTGTTATTCTCCTCTGACCAACAATAAATTCTATACAAGTCTTCATTAAGTAGGTAAGCACCGTTTTCAATCAAGTTCAATTCACAACTTAGACGAATCTGGATCTGTATACAAATCAATGGACTCATAATGCACCTGGGTTGGAATGTCATTAAAGCACATGCAAAATAGCAATGGTCCTAGTATTGAACCCTAAGGAACTCCAGAATAAAGATCCAGCAACCCTAAAGCATGTTTATTTACAACGACAGCTTGTTTTCTCGCAGAACGCTAAGAAAACATTAAAAACGAAGCTGAATCTTTGAATCGGGACAGCCTTTTCATTTTGAAAATAAGAACAATGTATCAAAGGCTTTCGAGAAGTTAAGTAATCCTAAAAATGATGCTTGATCATGGTCAATCATCATGGACGACCCTAAACGTTGAATACTTAATCTATGAAAAGCAGGATCATCTAAGTTGGGGGATTTTTGCATAAAAAGATCTGTTAGCAGAGGCACTCCGCAAGGTGGTGTTCTGTCCCCTCTTCTGTAGAACATAGTGGATAACGAACTGCTAATATAACTTGAGGGGGAAGGCTACAGAGTGGTTTCAAATGCCGATGATGTTGCTATCGCCGTCACAGGGGAACATCCTAATACACTGAGAGACCTCCTCCACTCAATGTGCTCACTAGATGGGCTGATCACTGCGGACTTAGTATTAATCCTCAAAAAACAGACCTCGTCCTTTTCCCACGGAAATACAAGATCCCAGTAATTGTACCTCCTTCAATTAAAGGTATACCACTAATTTTTACCAAAGAAGCCAAACACCTTGGTCTGATATTAGACAAAAAATTAAGTTGGAAATCTAATATACAGGAAAGAGTTAAAAAAGCTTTCGCAGCTCTTTTTCTTTGCAAGAAAGCCGTAGGAAGCAAATGGGGTTTTCAACCTCGCATAATCTACTGGCTCTACACATCGGTTATCCGACCAATACTTATGTACGGGGTTGCAGCATGGTGGACTGCACTGTAGAAAGTCACATACTACGACAAACTCAGCAGAGTCCAACGCACTGCATGTCTCTGCATAAGCGGGGCATAGAGAACCACACCCTCAGCAGCGTTAGACACTCTCCTCCATCTGACACCCCTCGACATCTTCAGTAAACAAGTGGCAGCGAGTACAGCGATAATACTCGACGCCTTATCTCAATGGACTAACAACAATATGGGGCACTCCATCATTTTGAACCCCTTTGGTTCTATACCAAAGTACTACACTATTCCTAAACCCCTATTTGGAAAAAACTTCCAGGTATCCATCGAAAACGTGATATCAACTTCTGATATCCACATCTTCTCTGACAATTAGCCTGCTATTAAATCTCTTCATGGTGTTTCAACCAAATCTCAAACGGCCCTCGATTGTCGATCGTCTCTTATGGAGATGGCGCAGCCATTTAACATTCACCTATGTTGGGTTCCGGCCTCCGGGCCACCGAGACATCACGGGAAATTGTAGAGCCGAAGAGTTTGCTAAAAATTAAACCGTCATGCCTATTTCACCTGAAAGGGAGATGATAGGTATACCGATAGCTACATGTAAACTTATGCTAAAAGAAACAGCTTTTGCGATAGCAAATTCTAGGTGGCACAATTTACAAACATCCGAAGCCACAAAACTCATGTGGCCTTCACTGGACCTAAAGCGCTCTAAAGACTTGTTATCTTAAAAACAGACTTCATATTAGCTCCCTAATAGGTCTCCTTAACGGACACATTCTTATAGGCAGACACGCAATACGACTTGGTGTAGCCTCAAATGACTTCTGCAGGAGCTGTATTGTCGAAGAAGAAGAGGAAACAATCTCTCACCTTCTCTGCACTTGCCCTGCTCTATCATTAAGACGCCAACTTCGTCTGGGAGACTACTCTTTTCATAATCCCAGTGAACTAGCTAAAAAGGATATCAAATATCTTCTTCGCTTTATAAAACGCTCAAAATGGTTCGACTAGTAAGAAGTAAGTCTCTAGATTCATGTGGTATCACAATGAGCCTATTATTTTGGCCGAAGTGTGTGGATTCTCAATCCGCAGCCACTTTAACCTAACTTAACCTAACCATGGTCAATAGCACGTCTTAGATCATCAGTTACTAATGATAGCAGACAACACAACTGTGATTTATTCTAAAACCGAATTGGTTAACACATGAGAGCTTCTTATTTTTTGAAAAATTCGATTTCTGATTATGTCAAATTTCAAGTCTGAAATAAATGGAAGAATCGAAACTGGTCTGTATTCGGGAGATGTTAAGCGAGTAGCAGGTTTCTTGGTCACCGGAATGACTTTTGCAACTTTCCAGGTATGAGGAAATGAGCTTGTTGTAATGATTGAATTGAAAATATGCGTAAGAGTTGGAAGTTTGTGAGGTAGTATTATTTTAATAAACGAGGGGTGTATTTCATAAAATATTATCTACGAAATCAGCTTTTTCAACTGCCGCAAATTCAAAACAATTTAAGCTCAAATCTACTGATTCCATATCATTAGATATTTCTTCCTCATTAAGAGATTCAGACTGGAATTTCGCAAAATCAGCATTAAGAACATGAGGATTAATGTTTTCATGGTATTTTCTTTCCTACTCCAAAATCTCGTATATTTTTCCAGAGCGTTTTAGGAGGTAAATCTTTCCTCAAATGATTTGAATACACCTGTATTTTAGCTTCTCTTATTCTTATGCGTACTTTGTTTCAAAAGTCACGAAAAGTATTATGAAACTCAGTCGATCGATGTAAGCTAAGCGCTTCATTAGTTCTTTAATTTCAAGCGAAAACCACGAATTGTGGTTGTGCTTGGCCACTTTTGTTTTGAGCTTCACATGCTTATCGAATAAACTACGAATAGAATTTTCTAATAATAAAACCTAATTTAATCAGCTCTATCATGAATTCCATCGTAATCGGAAATTTTTACGAATCCCGAAAAACTGTATCAAGAAATCCGTTCGTAATGCAAAATTATATGAGATTTTCCACTACGAACGGATTTCATGATACCTACAGTTTTTCGGGATTCGTAAAAATTTTCGAATACGATGGAATTCATGAAAGGGCTGTGTTCGTTCTATTTCGGAAGTTAAATGAAGGATTCTTATTCTTCTTAAAGGTTATAACACGGTCACAAAAATGTATACAACATGATAAAATATGTAACATTTTTTTTAACACGTTAAAAAATGTTACTGACAAGTATTTGATTGATATTTAGCCGATGTCATATAAGTAACAATTTTATATTTAAATACTTGAATTGTGTATTACTTTAACACTGTACAAAAATTAACCTTGTTACTATAATTTTTATAATGATGTTACTATAATGTTTTGATAATACAATTTTATTTTATTTCAATCCGAATCGCTCTCAAATACGTAACATTTTTATAAATATTTATTAATTTGAAATTATGGTTCATTATATTTCGGGAGTTAAATTAAGGATTCTTGAAGCGTTACGGTCACTACACGGTCACAAAAATGTATACAACATGTTGAAATATGTAACCAATTTAGTTTGACACTTTAATAAAAGTAATGATTGATACTTAATCGATGTCACATGAGTAACAATTTCATATTTAAATACTTAAACTGTGTATTGCTTTAATTTCTTGTTTTTTTCAACATACTGACTGAAAATGACATTTAAATTTGAAGTTGTCATAAACGTCACAAAAAAATGTAGTAATTTATTAATAAACAAAAATATTTGTATGACGTTGACAACTTTGAGTGTATGTTATGAAGAACATCTTTGAATTTTTTAGAATATCAGATTTTAGAAATTGTAACAAATGAAATTAAAAATAATGAAAGTGTGTCACATTTCAAAATATAAGCTTTTTGTTTTAATAAAAGTGCTTATTTTCTGTAAACAAAATAATAACAACAAATCTTGTTAATCAAATATATAGTTCATTAAATACATTGAATTAGAAATTCAAAGTTTTGTGTCAAAAAAGTAACAAAGGTGAAAAATCAAACAAATTATGACACAACTTAAAAATGACTCCTTAACATTTAAAATTTTAATATTTGTCATCCATTAAACCTCCAAACCTTTTATATTTTATGAAATTTAAGAGAGTTTAATTAACTAAAGATTTGTTGTAAATTTATTATGCAGCATCGTTTTGAATAATTTCATTCTAATTCTAATAAATTTAAATTTTTAATAAGTTTGGTTTTTCAAGTGAAAAATTCCACTGTTCCACGACGACCGACGACAACGACGGGCACTATAGATACAGCAAATATGAGGTAAGGGGGGTTATGTAGTTTAATGGTTAAAAATGTAAATTTATTCTTTCTACCTGCGACGACGAGACGCGACGAAAGGGTTTGGGATTTTAATTTTCATTTAAAATTGGGCATAAGCGAAAATTTAACATAAAACTGCAAAACACACACACCCTCAAAAAACACACGCTGTGGGTTTTGAAATTTCTGCTCCCCAAAAAACTGTTATTGCAAAAAAGTTAACAGGGGGTTGGAAGGTTGTTATTATGGTTTTAATGTTCTTTGGCGGAACTCTACTCCTGCGCTGCGATGTTCTGTAGGTGGAACATGCAACGCAACAAAGGGTTGAAAATGTTGAGTGGAAATTTTTATTCAGTTTTAATATTCGTCTTTTTTTTCGATCGTTTCGTTTTGTTATTTATTTTCCTCCCGTTTTTGGTATTTTGCGTGCGAAGCAATTATTTTAAATTGTTTGTACTCGTAGGAACTATAGATGTATACCTTCTGTAGTTTTTTAAGGGAAAATGTCTGATTAAGGGTTGTTACTTTTTTGTTTGTGTTTTCCCACTTCTGAATTTTGTAGAACTAAGAAATATGGCGGAAAATCTAATTGAACAATTTTAGTCAAACTTCTATGTAAGTTTGATGATAGTTACATATTTTGTCACGCAGAGGTAGGGAAAACTATAAATTTAGATACCATCGCAGGTCTATGTAAGTTTCAGTGTTGAAGCAATTATTGAAGGGTGTGGTTAAGGAGTTGCATTGTGCCGTGTGTATAGATTTCTATACCTATATATAATTTATAGCATAAGCAATTAAAATGTCTATAAAATTATTTCTTATAATTGTTTCGACATGGGTAAATACAAAAATAATTGTTTAGATTTTTCTATGCACACAGTCAAAAAAGGATAACTTACAGTAGGTTTTTTCTGTGTGTCCTTAAAAATAGGGTTTTATTCCTATCGTGTACGAGAATTGTATTTTCGATTTATAAATTATTTAATTGCTTTAGTAAACGAACATAATTTAGTAATAAACATAATTATTATTTCTTTGATATTATTAATACGAATGTGGTTTCCATTTTGTATTTGTATGTGGGGATGATAGTTTTTAAAAGGGCTTTTTGGTATAACATTTTACGTTGTGGTATTTACACAATTATTTCCCTTGAATATTTATATTTTGTTTGCGTTTAACCCAAAACGAAAAAAAATATAATGTAAATAGCAAGTGAAATGTATCCAATCCTTAGGGCTAGATTAAATATCAATATTTAATGTTTAAAAAAAAAACATTGAGTTATAAAATTTGTTGGCTTTAAAATAAATAAAGTCCTTTTTTTAAGGGAATAAGCTTTTTAAACTACATTATTAGCTTATCATTGAAATAAGGCGGGAATTGCTGTCACATACATAATTTATTTAAATTATGTTATTTAAAATTACTAATTTCGTTACAGAATCACAATAATTTTTTTTACATTTTTGATTTTTGTTAAAAATGTTGTCACAAAAATATAAAAAGTGTTACAAAAATTAACTTTACTTGTGTAATGAGATGAATCGAAAATGTTAAATTAAATTTGATTTAGTTAATTATTCCGTACGTATAATTTAAGTAAATTTGGTCACAGACTGTGAGTGAAAAGTTCATGTCTCAAACGTAACCATACATAATTTAATTTAAATATAATTATGCATTACTTTATATTATAAAGTTAAGTTAAATAATCACCAACACAAAAAAAAGTAATAAAATGTCACTTAAAATACAAATACTGGCAGGTAGCTCAGTATGTAAGAACACTTCAATTTTATAAAAACAAACTATCATGTGCTGAAGTTTGGGTTTTCTTACTGAAATTTCTGTAAGTAGTTCGACTACAACTTTCATTTTGAGAAACATGCATTTTTTAACTTATGTGACTGAGAGACATTAAAATAAGGTAACCCTCGTAAGTCGACATATTTGTAAGGTCACAGATTTTTATGCGAATATTCAAATAATTTTTTTATATAAAAGATACATGTATTTTATGCCGTTCTATTAACAATTTAATTTTCAAAGATTTTCAAAAACATTTTACGATTTTAAAATCTCGGTTAATTAGGAATGAAATAGAACAAATTAAGTTCTAATCTTTCTTTCCAAAACCAAGAACGATAAGTGACAAAACGTGAACGATAAGTGTGACTTAACTGAAAAATAAAAAGAGGCTGGGATGCGACCCACACTGATACTTCCCATCCTGCCTGTAGATTTCTCTTGCTTAAAAGTTTGTAGGTTTTCGTGTTGTGTTAAAAAAAATGTCAGTTGAATTATTCCTAAAAATTTCAAAATTACTAACAATATTTTCCATATAAAGAAAGTTTAAAAATCTAATTTCTAGTTAAATAGATTTTAAGTCAAAAACAAATTTTTACAATTTTAGTTACATTTCTTAATTTTTACAAATTGATTGAATAAAATTAATTTGAGATAGCAAGAACCGAACATCATTTTTTACCAAATTTGGTTACTATTTTTTGTAGATTATATTTTTATGAAAAAACGGACTGTTGGATTTTTATAAGAAAGTTCATTTTTACGAAGTTTTAATAGTTTTGTTTAGGTTTTATTTTTTGTAAGAAATCTGTGGATTCGATTTTTCTCAAAATTTTATTGAATGTTGAAAACAATATTTTTTAAAAGAAAAAAGTAGTTCAAAGCCATAATCACAAATTTTTGAAAAGATATTTAAGTCGAAAATCAATTTTTACCAACTTTTGTTAATTTTTTTAAGGTTTTTATTATTTGTAAAAACAACTGTCAAGTCGATTTTTGTCAAAATTTTTCAGAATGTTAAAAACAATATTTCTCATAAGTTAAAATTTGTGGGAAGCCATAATCTCTAATGTTTGAAAACATATTTGAGTCAAAAGTCAATTTTTACCAACTTTTGTTCAATTTTCTTTTAAGTTTTTATTTTTCATAAGAAAAACTGTCGATTCGATTTTTCTTAAAATTTTATCGAATGTTGAAAACAATATTTCTTATAAGACAAAATTAATTGGAAGCCGTAATCTCACATTTTTGAAAATATATTTGAGTGTAAGTCAATTTTTACCAACTTTTATTAATTTGTTTAAGGTTTTTATTTTATGTAAAAAAGACTGTCAGTTTGATTTTTCTGAAAATTTTACTGAATGTTGACAACAATATTTATAGCTAAAACCTTAAAGTTTTTAACAAAATTTTTGAGTCAAAAATAATTTTTTACGAACTTTTATTAATTTTTTAAAGGTTTTTATTAAAAAAAAAAAAATTGTCAATTCAATTTTTCTCAGAAATGTTCAGAATGTTGAAAAAAATATTTCTTTTAAGTTAAAATTAGTAGGAAGCCATAATATCAAATGGTTATAAAGATATTTGAATCAAAAGTCAATTTTAGCCAACTTTTAATAATTTTTTTTATGTTTTTATTTTTTGTAAAAAAAAAACTGTCAATTTGGTTTTTCTCAAAATTTTACAAGATGTTTAAAACTTTATTTTTCGTCCCACAAAAATGTTTTGGAGATGAAATCATTTTTTATTCGTAAAATTTTCGAGGTGACAAATTTTTTCCAGGTTTTTTGATTTACAGTTAACTAGCAGTGCTGGTCACATTTTATAAGATTATATTCATATTAGAGACTTTTGGCTTGAAGTTATACCCTACTTTGCCCGGTGAACACCAATTATTCCAAACTCTCGGGATATAGAGTGTTCATAAAAATAGCAGTGCTTTTGATTTTATAATTAAAAAGTGTTAAAAATTCAATTTTTTTTTTATTTATCGTTAGTTGAATATTTTACTATATAAAGTTTTAAGTATTTGTAACAAAGTAGCATATAAAAAATTAATAAATATTAGCTCAAAAATAAACTATGGGACGGTCAAGACACTGCACCGAAGAAATTCGAAAACTTATTAAAAAACTGCGTTTGGATGGAAAAAACTACCAAAATATTCAAGACAGCCAAGGCTGCTCACCAAAAATGGTCAGTAACGCCTTAAAATGGCAAAATAAAGCGAAAACGCTAGGCCTAAAAAGGATGACTAATGAAAGAACTGGCGAAAAAAAATTCAGTTAGTAAAACAGAACCCTTTCATAGGCTCTAGGAAAATAAGAAATGGACGTCAACTGTCTGTAAACCCTGTCACAATACGAAGACGTCTTTTATAAGCGAAGTTACCAGCCCAAATTCCACGCAAGGTACCATTCTTGACAAAACGGCATGTGGCCAAGAGAATGGAGTTTGTTTGGAGTGAAATGGAGGAATGTTCTGTGGACCGATGAAAGCAAAGTCGTCCTTTTTAGTTCCGAGGGTAGTCGGGAATATGTGAGAAGACCCCAAAATCGAAGACAGAAATCGATCCACGGTACACTATAAAAACAGTGAAGCATGGTGGAGGAAAAATTATTATATGGGTCCTTTGAAAATTTGTGGAGGGATGTTAAGAACGCAGTTCATAAATTAAAACCCAAGAATTCGAAAGAATTGTGGGAAGCAGTGCGTGATTCGTGGAACGCAATACCAATCGAGATGCGTCAGGTTTAAGTGGACTCGATGCCACGTAGATGCGAAGCAGTTATAAAAAACAATGGTTATGCAACAAAGTACTATAATTGTAAGTTAACATTATTTATATACTTTCATACAACTTATTACAGTTTTTCTTACTTCTTACGTTATAGATCCAGTACTGTTTTTACTGTGACAAAGCTAACAGTAAAAAACCAATAGTACTTATTTTCTGTTTTTATGAATAAAATATTTTAGTTTGTTATTAGAAGTTTAATAAAATATATTATAACGTTGATATTGAAGGCCTTTTTGTTTTATTTGGAGAGCACTGCTATTTTTATGAACACAACTGTATATTTATTTGCAACTTTTTCCAAAAACATACTTTTGTGTTATGGCGTTACAATAATATAAAATTTAATTCAAGTCTGTAGCGTCATTGGTTGGTTTGATATTTAGGGTTAACCAAAATTTTCATCTTTTTTTTTTTAACTGCTACTAAACCACCCACGCAATTTTCTTAAAAGAGCCCATTTTGCATCTTTCTATATTATTATCTGTATAACAAAATTTATTTGAAGTCCATATCTCTTCTGGTTCTTGATCTATGGAAGACGAAAAATGAAGCGACATACATCTTTCTAAAAATATTTTATTTCGACTCTTGGGACCTAGAAACGTCGAGAAATATCTAAATCCTCAATTTGACATATCGGATCTATTACAATAACTTCCAATGAGAAGTTAAAAAAATTGTAGAAAAATGAGCATAAGTTCTTAAAAATACAAGATTGATATTGGGATTGGTAGATAAAAGGGTCTTTAAGTCCCACAGTCCCCAGAAGTGTCTGAAATACATACAATATTTAATGACAAAAACTTACTAATAAATATCACAAAAATATAACAATTACTGTCCCAATCTTTTGTGCCAATTTGTTTTCTAAAGTTCGGTATAATTCACCCGATTCTGGAAATAAAACATTGAAAAACAATATTTTAAACAGTTTTATATGACAAAGTTGAATACTAATCAAAACAAGTACAAATTGCAAGTACAACTTTCGAACTATAACCTTAGAACTGTTAGAGACCTGAAGACATATTGAAGTATACAACATGTTCCTCTAGAATAGAGCAATTGGTAAAACGTGCCTAAGTAAATTGAGAGCAACAAACTCACTTAATTGCACTCTAGGCTTCTGTACATACTTCTGAAAGTATGTCTATAAGATTTATTGATAATTCCAATTATTTATCAGCACGTGCATTTCATTTCCATTCCAATCTCTATCATCTGATCTAATTTCTATCATACACATTTTAAATCATGTATTACCTATCTCTCTATTGCTTTTATTACAATCACGTTTTAAATTTAAATTGATTTGATATGAGATGCGAAGCGGAAATATTAAAATACTTCAAAACCTTCTCTTAATGACGAATAACTTACTCTTAAAAAATAAATCTCCCATCTTGTCATAATTTGAACATTTGATCAGATTCAACTTAAATATTTCTAATTAAATCAATCGAATCCATTGACCCCTTTGAAAAACGGGTCATCTTTCCGAGGGATAGCAATGAACGACTGTTACATCTGTTTTTGTTTCCTAAGAAATCATAATCAAAAAATCAAATGGGGTGGCGCAACAGTCCGTTGTGAACCAGGGCCTAGTGACTTACAACTCTCAACCATTCCTGAGCGAGTACTGTTGTCAGGAATGGAAGGGACCTACAATTTAAGGCCGAATCCGAACGGCTATTTTGAGAAAGCACTTTTTCATGACAAGAATTACTCTTGAAGGATTTGTCAATTCCTCGCAAGAGGCAGTACCCGCGAAAATTAATTTTTTTAAA